>NC_138307.1:44754118-44814118 GCF_965601325.2 Salmo salar | reverse complement strand
TTTACGGATGCTATGCATGCGTCTCTATCTTGTGATCCAGGTCGCTTATTTAAAAGGAATACTTGTTTTTTGTGATAAACCGTCACGATTTAGGGTAGTTTTCATATGTGCAACAACATGTCAAATGTTAGTCTTTCGAATGGGAGTCCGACGTTGGAAAGGGTGGATCCGCGTCCGACGGATCACACGAAGCCCCAGATTTGCAGAAATCTTTTCGGATCGGAGGATCATGACGAATTTGGGAGGGAGTGTTTGGTTCAAATGAAAGAGATGGAGAAGGTTTTTATTCACAAATGGAATTTTGATTTTCTAAACGACGAGCCCCTTCCCCAGGGAGATTATAAATGGGAGCCGATGAAAAGCAGTGACATGCCAGACTTTTACAGCAGACCGCCTCATAAGCGAGTCTGGTCCTCTGGAAATCTGGACCATAACGGGAGTCATGATAACGGAGTCCGACCGAGCTGTCCTGCGAACCGGGCTGAGCTATCCGAGAAGAGCGAGAGGCAGACGGATTGTCACCACTCTCACAACGGGGGAAGGAAAAGACCTGCAAATCCAGGTAAATTTATGCAGTTTTGAAAATGTACTTGAGGATTTTAGACTTAACCAATCAAAAACAATTCAGACAGTCTTCATCACACAATATGGCACAGTCGAATTAAATTGTTACAATCTGCGAGATTGTATAACAATTCTGCGTCACTGCACTGACACTCGCAGAAAGCCTATACTTTGTACCGCACACCGCTTGATTCCGTTGATACTTATTTTCTTTCCAGAAAGACACGCTTTGTGTGTCAAGCTATTTAACACTGATTTCTTCCTCATCTTGAGTTTTGAATGTTTGTTCTACTCTGGCCTAAAGAATAGCATGATTATATAACCACTTTTGTTTATTTTTACTTTAGTTTATTTGGTAAATATTTTCTTAACTCTTCTTGAACTGCGCTGTTGGTTAAGGGCTTGTAAGTAAGCATTTCACTGTAAGGTCTACACTTGTATTCGGCGCCTGTGACAAATACAGTTTGATTTGACTTGGCTGTTTAGCTTGATGATAAACTTAATTTCTGAACTATTCAACAGGGTGGGAAATTAGCTTTTTTGTAGAAAAACTGTTTACTGACATATCTTTTAATTGTGTTTTTATCAGAACCCCAAAGTACATGTAAAAAGTTGCATTCCCGTGAAGAGGATGAAGTTGTGTCAAAGTCAGTAGAGCAGACACCCAGCAAAAACGATTCCAGGACACATGAACACTAATACCAAGGTAAGAACATCATCATGCATTTCCAATTTCATACTGTAAAATGAGCATACCCCGGTTGTTCTAATAACCTTATTATAAACATAAGCATTTCAGTTGTTAAGCCTATGTTGGATTTTAAATGTGAAGCCTTAGTGATGACACACTTTCCTAAACACCCCAGCTATCTGGTCTAATATTAACTTAAGCAAGCCTAATTCAAGTGCAGAACAGTAGTAACACGTCATCAGCAGGCTTTGTATGAGGAAGGGTTGTTCTCTCTCGCTCTGCAGCAGTCTGTCTTGAGTGACATGTTGACATTTTAATGTACACTTTTGCACTGTTTTCTTGCTTCAACAGAATACACAATGCATGATACTGGACAACTAAACTGTCTTTACTATGCATGTGTTATAACCTTCAGGCTATGTACCCATAACCCCTTCTGTGAACAGAGCTAATATGAATTGGTTTTCCCCACAGCGCTGAGAAGTCCTCCTTTTTCGTTGAATACTGTACTTCAGGACCTGAAGAAGAGAAGAGGGATAGAAGAGAAGACAGGATACAAAATGGCCTGCCTTTAGGAGGGAGGGAGGCTGTGCAAGCACTGAATATTTACACTAAAGTTTTGGCACTCAATTTAATCCAATCGCTTCAAAAGCAGAAAATGTAGCAGTGTGCCAAAATGTTTTTCCCTTTACTACCTATGTTTCATATGTAGCACATAAAACATAATATTATTATGTTGACAAAATACGTGTCTTGAAGAATTGCTGTGCAGTTTTCAAATATATTGTTTGTTTGTAAAAGTGGTCATACGATATCCTTGTTCAGGTATAATTGATAGTTATACGTGCAGATTATTTCTAAATCAGGGTTTTTGAGAGTATCTCATCAAAGAATCAGTTGTTTCGATTTTGGGGCTTTTTGCAGTGTTCATTGGTAGTACATAGTTTGAAGGCCTATTATTCAAAAGCTGGTCTTTAGGGTTGGGGTCAATTCTATTTCATTGATGAAGTAAACAAAGTCTTCCAATTTTCCTCAATGCTTTTCAATGAGAGAAAATATTTAGATTTTTTTGTTTATTTCCAGAATTGACTGAATTTGAATGTAATTGACCCAATGCTACACTAAGGTCATACTGTCAATCAGAATGACTTATATGTTACAAGACCTAACTAGATAATTGTACATGCAAATAATATATTATTATTAAGTTTTCCTACTGCAAAAGGGAAAGAACCTGCCAAAGTTTCAACATTTGTCTTATTGTTATGGAAAAATTATTAAATGAGTAGGGCTTATTCATGGCATAGTTAGAAATGATTGGAAAAAGTTAGAATATATGAGTTCCCATTTTGCAGTATTAATTATTATGCCGCCCTAAAATCAGTTGGTTTCCTTTAACTTATTTATAATGTGCTCCAGTTTGACCAGAGTAGCCTACGCTCTCAGATGTGTTGTAACCACTGGGCACTTTGCAAACATAAATATGTGAATCAACAATTTGCCTCTTATTGTGTGTTGAATTCATGTTGAGCATGACATGGCACTATATAGATTAAAGACAAAGTTACACTGCATGTAACTGTATAAAAGTTTGAAGTGTACCTTTGTATATTTCCTTGTAAAAAATTATAGTAACTTATTTTTGTTCAGGTTTTTGTGGTTGTATGGATATTCAAAGTGGCATTTTTTTGTGCATTTATGTAAATACTTTTTAAAATTTAGTTTTTGGTTGCAAAACTGAGCCTAATTAAAAATATACCTGTATATTTTGTATTGTGTCTCTGAAAAAGGCAATCATTTGCTAAAAAAATTATATTGGGTTAAATAAAAAATGACAATTTTCATAATTGCATATTATGTGCCCATTCATTTTCCTCCATATGTCCACATTGTCACAGTATGCTATACATTGTTTAAATTAGGCTATAGTGTGCCAGGGCCAACCTCGGCAGTAGGCTAGTAAAGGTGTTAGTTATGACATATGGTTGATGTGTAAAAACTCACGTATAGACTAGTCACCCAGGAATTAAAGTTGCGCAGCAGGACGCGAGCCTAAGGGATCCTTATTTGAAAGGACAACGTCTAGTTGCAGCTTTTGATCATTCATCCCCCCTCCTCTCTCCTGTAATTATTCCCCAGGTCGTTGCTGTAAATAAGAATGTGTTTTCAGTCAATTTACTTGGTAAAATAGTGGGTAAATAAAAACATTAAATAATGCTACAGTTGAAAAAATGCATGACGTTACTGTTTATTGAGTGAAGAGATTCTTTAGAATTGAAAACGCTATAGATTCCACGAGACATGCTCAAGAGAATGTGCAAAAAAATAAATAATTGGACTTCGATGACACGTAGCTCGCGCTGCAGAGAGAGAAGGTAACCAACCTAATTTGTAATGTGCAAACTACGATAGTGTGTCTAGGAGACTTTACAACCATCGCAATATACACTTTTCTCATATGGTATCAAAACAATTACGCACAACTTTCTATTACAGATCTTGGGCTGATTTACACGCCATTCTCTCTTCAGGAGTTTGCACCGACTCGACTTAAAAACAACACGCATAGTGAGGGCACATCTTGTACTACCGTATGGGTGAAAAATAATGTTATTGACACTTGCTTTATCCAATCAGGCACGCATTAAGAAAAGCACACCACTTATGACAGCCACTTAGGTTGGCTTTCGCTGCAGCCAGGTTTGAACGGAGTTAATTTAGGTCAGGACAGCATGTTCTTTTCGAGGAGCACACCCCCAAGTACTTTCATTGGCTGGCCAGACTGGAGTGCCTCTTCTTGCTTATGCAAGCAGGAGTAGTACAGTGTAAAATGTGAATAGAACTGTGCATGTGATTACCTCCTTTTTCAGTGAAAGAAAGCTAAAGATATGTGGAAGAAATTAAACAACAGTGATGTGTGCATAGAGATAAGAGGAAAAACGACTTCAGGTTGGACAGTCACATGGAGGATAGAATATATTAGTTTACAGCACAGTTGTAACACCTGTGTGTGTAGTGTACATACATGTAATGCCTGGATCATATTCTGCAATAGCTAGTTAATAGTTATTCTGCATTGGTACATTTATCCAATATTTAGTAGTACTGTCAACTGTTTATGGATTGAAAATGGTCTAAATAGGAATGGCAGATATTGCATACAGTAGAGTACTGTAGTAATGAGTTTACACTGTCTGACCTTGTAGTAGGCTGTAGTAAAAAGATTACCACATCCCTCAGTTGTTATTGTTGTTGATGCCAAATTTCTAGGAAGCCACTGTGGTGGAGGCTGTTCACGTACTTCTGGTTAATCTGAATTTGATGACTTCAATTCAAGCTAAAAACAAGCACTTATTTAAAGAAGTAGTGTGTATTGTATATCTCTCTCAGAAGAAGAAAGAAACAACATTTATTGGTATTATTACTCAATCTTCACTACAATGTTGATACTATGCCAGATTGGACTACATAACTATTGGCACAAACAAGACTGTAAAATACCTCACCATTCATATGGGTAACTGGGAGCTGTCAAAATATTTTGAAAAGTAATTGACTGAAAGCCTTAACAGTCCCACCCTACTTTAAAAGACTGTATATTTTATTTTCTTGCCCAAATGACTCATGAAACCATGATGAACTGTGATTTTAGATAATAAAATATTTGGGAGCTACTAGTGTTTTCCTCTAAGTGACAATACTCCAGTTAATCTGAAATACCAATTTCTTCAACATTTTCTCAATTAACCACAACCTCTTGTCAGTGAGAAACAAACCATTTAATGGTAAAGGGAATTACTACACATTTACTTAAGTATCACACCCTTTCCTCAGCTACTGGATAAGACATCTTATAGATGGACAAATGAATATGGAGCACATAGGCCTACTGTACAATGCAGCCACATTATTAAACCCCACTGTGTGTTACTCCTTTGATGACTCAGTTGTCAGCAAACCAGCCCATTACTCTTATTGAAATGACATTTTGTTTTGATGGTCTCTTTTGAGATCCTCTACTGACTAGAGGTAGATTAGCTAGGTCAAGTCAATCTTTGAAGTGATTCAGCATTTCATAGAGTAGACAACCAGAGTCATGCACATTCAGGTGGTTACAATTATGTTTGCTCATTGTGCACATGAAGGCAAAGTTGCTAATAATCCCAGCACCAGATGTTATTTAACTAGGCAAGTCAGTTAAGAACAAATTCTTATTTACAATGACGGCGTACGCCAGCTAAACCCAGACAACGCTGGGCCAATTGTGCCCCACCCTATGGGACTCCCAATAACAGCCGGAAGTGATACAGCCTGTATTCGAACCAGGGACTGTAGTGACACCTCTTGCACTGAGATGCATTGCCTTAGACCGCTGCGCTACTCAGGAGCTTAAAGTGAGTTCATATCAGATCCAACTGAATGGCACTCAGAGCTCAATAACAACAGACAGAGCTCATTGGAAATGGAAGGTCAGCTATTGTTGGGGTTATCCTTGAGAGGTAAACTACTGTGCAGCAGCCAAAATATTTAGGTGTTGTGCAAGTTGTGCAAGTGTTTAACTCAATTCAACTGGCAAAAAGGCTAGGTAATGAGGCACACACACTAGATGAGATGATATCATCATTTTTAAAGGACCCAGCGTGTATTGCCAGGTAGTTAGGTGGTGTGTGTGTGTGTGTGTGTGTGTGTGTGTGAGTAAGTGAGGGTATGTGTGTTTTTTCCACACGTGTGTGTGTGTGTATGTGTGTGTAAAGTTGACAATTCCCCTTATACTGACCCCTTCATTGATATGGCTTTGTTAGCACACACCACCCCATAATCTCCCCTCAGTGACCCTCTGTCCATTACCTAGTAATAAGAGGAGTAGGGTTTTAATCAAATCATCCTTGACCGCTGGCTACGTCCCTTCTGTCTTCAAGAGAGCGAGAGTTGCACCCCTTCTCAAAAAACCTACACTCGATCCCTCCGATGTCAACAACTACAGACCAGTATCCCTTCTTTCTTTCCTCTCCAAAACTCTTGAGCGTGCCGTCCTTGGCCAGCTCTCTTGCTATCTCTCTCAGAATGACCTTCTTGATCCAAATCAGTCAGGTTTCAAGACTGGTCATTCAACTGAGACTGCTCTTCACTGTGTCACAGAGGCTCTCCGCACTGCTAAAGCTAACTCTCTCTCCTCTGCTCTCATCCTTCTAGACCTATCTGCTGCCTTTGATACTGTGAACCATCAGATCCTCCTCTCCACCCTCTCCGAGTTGGGCATCTCTGGCGCGGCTCACTCTTGGATTGCGTCCTACCTGACAGGTTGCTCCTACCAGGTGGCATGGCGAGAATCCGTCTCCGCGCCACGTGCTCTCACCACTGGTGTCCCCCAGGGCTCAGTTCTAGGTCCGCTCCTATTCTCGCTATACACCAAGTCACTTGGCTCTGTCATATCCTCACATGGTCTCTCCTATCATTGCTACGCAGACGACATACAATTAATCTTCTCCTTTCCCCCTTCTGATAAGCAGGTGGCGAATCGCATCTCTGCATGTCTGGCTGACATATCAGTGTGGATGACAGATCACCACCTCAAGCTGAACCTCGGCAAGACAGAGCTGCTCTTCCTCCCGGGGAAGGACTGCCCGTTCCATGATCACGCCATCACGGTTGACCATTCCATTGTGTCCTCCTCCCAGAGTGCTAAGAGCCTTGGCGTGAACCTGGACAACACCCTGTCGTTCTCCGCTAACATCCAGGCGGTGACCCGATCCTGTAGGTTCATGCTCTACAACATTCGCAGAGTACAACCCTGCCTCAGTCAGGAAGGGGTGCAGGTCCTTATCCAGGCACTTGTCATCTCCCGTCTGGATTACTGCAACTCGCTGTTGGCGGGGCTCCCTGCCTGTGCCATCAAACCCCTACAACTCATCCAGAACGCCGCAGCCCGTCTGGTGTTCAACCTTCCCAAGTTCTCTCACGTCACCCCGCTCCTCCGCACACTCCACTGGCTTCCAGTTGAAGCTCGCATCTGCTACAAGACCATGGTGCTTGCCTACGGAGCTGTGAGGGGAACGGCACCTCCGTAACTTCAGGCTCTGATCAGTCCCTACACCCAAAGAAGGGCACTGCGTTCATGCACCTCTGGTCTGCTCGCCTCCCTACCTCTGCGGAAGCACAGTTCCCGCTCAGCCCAGTCAAAACTGTTCACTGCTCTGGCACCCCAATGGTGGAACAAGCTCCCTCACGACGCCAGGACAGCGGAGTCAATCACCACCTTCCGGAGACACCTGAAACCCCACCTCTTTAAGGAATATCTGGGATAGGATTAAGTGGTGTTCTCTGGCAAATGCCAAACGTCCTGCCCGGTGTTGGGCTGTAAGCACAACCCCCACCTGTGGACGTCGGGCCCTCATACCACCCCTCATGGAGTCTGTTTCTGACCGTTTGAGCAGACACATGCACATTTGTGGCCTGCTGGAGGTCATTTTGCAGGGCTCTGGCAGTGCTCCTCCTGCTCCTCCTTGCACAAAGGCGGAGGTAGCGGTCCTGCTGCTGGGTTGTTGCCCTGCTACGGCCTCCTCCACGTCTCCTGATGTACTGGCCTGTCTCCTGGTAGCGCCTCCATGCTCTGGACACTACGCTGACAGACACAGCAAACCTTCTTGCCACAGCTCGCATTGATGTGCCATCCTGGATGAGCTGCACTACCTGAGCCACTTGTGTGGGTTGTAGACTCCGTCTCATGCTACCACTAGAGTGAAAGCACCGCCAGCATTCAAAAGTCACGAAAACATCAGCCAGGAAGCATAGGAACTGAGAAGTGGTCTGTGGTCCCCACCTGCAGAACCACTCCTTTATTGGGGGTGTCTTGCTAATTGCCTATAATTTCCACCTGTTGTCTATTCCATTTGCACAACAGCATGTGAAATGTATTGTCAATTAGTGTTGCTTCCTAAGTGGACAGTTTGATTTCACAGAACTGTGATTGACTTGGAGTTACATTGTGTTGTTTAACCTGTTTAGGATAGGGGGCAGTATTTTCGCGGCCAGATAAAAAACGTACCCGATTTAATCTGGTTATTACTCCTGCCCAGAAACTAGAATATGCATATAATTGGTTGATTTGGATAGAAAACACCCTAACGTTTCTAAAACTGTTTGAACGGTGTCTGTGAGTATAACAGAACTCATATGGCAGGCCAAAACCTGAGAAGATTCTAAACAGGAAGTGCCCTCTCTGACCATTTCTTGGCCTTCTATAGCCTCTTTATCGAAAACAGAGGATCTCTGCTGTAACGTGACATTTTCTAAGACTCCCATAGGCTCTCAGAAGGCGCCAGAACGTTGAATGATGACTCTGCAGTCCCTGGCTGAAAATCAGTAGCGCATTTGGATAGTGGTCGATCTGAGAACAATGAAATGGGTGCGCGCGTGCACGTGAAGAGTCCATTTTACATTTTCAGTCTTTGAACGAAAACAATGTCGCCCGGTCGGAATATTATCGCAATTTTACGAGAAAAATCGCATAAAAATTGGTTTTAAACAGCGTTTGACATGCTTCGAAGTACGGTAATGGAATATTTAGAATTTTTCTGTCACGATATGCGCCGGCGCGTCACCCTTCGGATAGTGTCTTGAACGCAAGAACAAACGCAGCTATTTGGATATAAGTATGGATTATTTGGAACCAAACCAACATTTGTTGTTGAAGTAGAAGTCCTGGGAGTGCATTCTGACGAAGAACAGCAAAGGTAATCCAATTTTTCTTATAGTAAATCTGAGTTTGGTGAGTGCCAAACTTGGTGGGTGTCAAAATAGCTAGCCATGATGGCCGGGCTATCTACTCAGAATATTGCAAAATGTGCTTTCACCGAAAAGCTATTTTAAAATCGGACATAGCGATTGCATAAAGGAGTTCTGTATCTATAATTTTTAAAATAATTGTTATGGTTTTTGTGAACGTTTATCGTGAGTAATTTAGTAAATTCACCGGAAGTTTCGGTGGGTATGCTAGTTCTGAACGTCACATGCTAATGTAAAAAGCTGTTTTTTGATATAAATATGAACTTGATTGAACAAAACATGCATGTATTGTATAACATAATGTCCTAGGAGTGTCATCTGATGAAGATCATCAAAGGTTAGTGCTGCATTTAGCTGTGGTTTTGGTTTATGTGACATTATATGCTAGCTTGAAAAATGGGTGTCTGATTATTTCTGGCTGGGTACTCTCCTGACATAATGTAATGTTTTGCTTTCGTTGTAAAGCCTTTTTGAAATCGGACAATGTGGTTAGATAAAGGAGAGTCTTGTCTTTAAAATGGTGTAAAATAGTCATATGTTTGAAAAATTGAAGTTTTTGGATTTTTGAGGAGGTTGTAATTCACGCCACGCCCTATCATTGGATATTGGAGCGGTGTTCCGCTAGCGGAACATTTAGATGTAAGAGTTAAGTGTTCCCTTTATTTTTTTGAGCAGTATATTTTATTTTTCACCTCTCTCTCTGCCCAACAGTCATGTGCTCTGGCACTACTCCCCTGGCCCATTATGAACCTGTGTCAAAGAGCAGGTCTGGGTTGAAATACTATTTGAAATCTTTCAAATACTTTCAGCATTTGCCTGGAAGTACCGGTTGGGCGGTGTGTGCACATCTGGGACTTTTCTATTCGTTCCATTGCAACAGGCAAGCTCAGTCAAGCACCAATAAAGTGTTTGAAATTATTTCAATTAGTATTTGAACCCAGGTCTGTCAGTGAGTGAGTGGGAGTCAGTGGGAGGGAAATTGAGGCCCTGGCTAAGACTCCCTCAGCCCAGGTTAGGCCAAGACGTGTCCAGCTTCAGTGCAGGATATAAACAAGGGGACGTGCCAATGTGGAATTTTTGTACATATTGGCTCCTTGACACATGGCGTCTTGCTGTGTGAACTCATAGACACACTGGATGGAGTGCAGCATGCGTGTTTTTGATTTGCTCAGAGCAAGTGAGCATGTTGTGCTGGGCTCGTATGTTCAACCCAACTCTTACCCCCCCCCTCCCCCCCATCGTCTCCCCCTTCCTCCCCTCCGTCTCTCCCTTCCTCACCCCCTAGTGTATCACATCTTTGATTTGTTTCATCTTGCCCCGAGGGGGTTGATGACATAGTTGTGCTCAGCAGGGAAAAAGAAAAAGAGAGAAAGAGAGGAGAAAAATCAATATGGTTTGAAAAATCAATCAACTGCTGAGGTGACCAGCGCCTGCTAATAACTAGGGGGCATGTCTGTTTGCCTCATACATCAGTGCACAACCAGCTGGAGGATGGCACGCACCGCCAGAGAGAGGCAGCACAGTAACTCAATCTCACTTGCTGTGTGCCTGCCTTTCACAATGTAGAGAAAACACTCTGGCTGGTTATGATATTATTGCCCAAGGCACACAGAGCGTTCTATGGGATTAGTAAACAATAGATGGTGCCCTCTTGGTATTGCAGAATCACACACATATAGTATTTAGTCATGGCATCGTACTGTATGGGTTTTCTCTCAGTGTCACTCCTCACTTCACAGTTACCGTTACTCTCCTGATTCCAACATGTACTTACCTCTCTGATCTAAAGACAACCATATATCATAATTTAGTCTAGTGTTAATCCTGGTTCTGGGGACCCAAAGTGGTGCACCTTTTCGTTTATTCTCCAGCACTATACACCTCATTCCACTAATCAACTCATCTTCAAACCTTTGCTTAGAGGAATCAGGTGTGTAGTGCTAAGTAAAAAACAAAAATGTGCACCACTTTGGGTCCCCCAAAGAGGATTGGGAAGCACTGCTTTTTTTTGTCTAACTTTCTGTATTTCTGCACATTTCTCTATGTGGTTCTGGAATGTAATATAATATATGCCATTCAGCAGATGCTTTTATCCAAGGCAACTTTTGTATTTTTTATCTAACTAGGCAAGTCAGTTAAGAACAAGTTATTTTCATTTTAAATAAGACTTAGTCATGAGCGCATACATTTTGTGTATGGGTGACCCCGGGAATCGAACCCATAATCCTGGCATTGCAAGTGCCATGCTCTACCAACTGAGCTACACAGGACCACCCACCATTTCAAAGTAGAACTCCCCTGATTCTAAAGAAGAATCACTCTCTATTCTGTTAGGTTCCTGAGTGGAATGTCCGACTGCAGGGAATATCCCAGGTCAGAGGGATGTCAAACTAACCTTGTCTAATCTGTGTGATTGTTCTTCCTTGGGGTGTGATGGCAGGCCATGGCCCAATCAGGGGCCAAGTGCTAGAAGGTCAATGTGTGTCCGATCTATGATACAAGGGCCTGCAGAGAGAATGTTTAAAGGCACAATCCTGAGTCTGTGTTTCAGCCCAACAGCAGTCACGACCTTTAGT
Source organism: Salmo salar (assembly GCF_965601325.2). NCBI lineage: Eukaryota > Metazoa > Chordata > Actinopteri > Salmoniformes > Salmonidae > Salmo > Salmo salar. Next base: position 44,802,502 of record NC_138307.1, on the reverse strand, counting down.
TTAGTATGCATGTACCACTGAACGGCAGAAATTGATCATGCGTTTAGTAGATAAGAATCTGGAGAAGTGTGGTGATGAACTGAGGAGGGAGAAACGTGTGGACATTATGGATAACATTCTGAGGCTGGATAAATTGGTGAAATCACGTTGAGGGCAAGATTGTGGTGCAGTAGGAGGAGTAAAAACCAGGGGATGATTTAAGTGTAATCAGGGTGATAGCAGGCATGAGGCAACTATACACATGCACAAGAAACTATACACTGGCACAGAGGAGATGGAGTTGTTCCTGCCTACAGTATGTAAAACATTGAAGCTGGATTAAAATAAAGGGGTATAGAATATTACCTCTTGAGGATACCGTAGGATAGGGGGCGCCACAGCGCATTTAGAAAAAAAATCGTTCCCATTTTCAACGGCCTACTAATCAAACTCAGAAGATAGGGCATGCATATACTTATTATATATGGATAGAAAACACTCTAAAGTTTCTAAAACTGTTTGAATGGTGTCTGTGAGTATAACAGAACTCAAATGGCAGTCAAAACCCCGAGACCGATTGAAAAAGGAAGTGGAATTCTGAATTGTGGACTCGACTTCTCATCTTTCCTTATTAATCACACCGTTAACCATGGTTCAGTGAGCACTTCCTATTGCTTCCACTAGATGTCGCCAGTCCTTTCACAGTGGTTTGAGCCTTATAGAGTCAAAACTCAGTGAATGACACGAGTTTGAAATTGGTCACAGGGGATGGGCCATCACCATTATGACGCCGGCGGCCATGTCTGCCCCCACCTTTGGATACGGTTTTAAAGGCCATGACATCATCCCCCTCGAATCTTATTGGCTCTCTTGGTGTTAGAGGCCCTGAAGATTTATTTTATACGTTTGACATGTTTGAACGAACCTACATGCGCGAGCATTGCATTTATTATGAACTTCAGACCTGCGCTTGGAGAGAGCCATAGGACGCGCTACCAACATCAGGCTAATGGAACGTGAAGTATGGACTTTTTGACCGAAAATACATCTGTTGTGGACCTGGGATGCTTTCTGATGAAGACAACTAAAGGTAGGCGATTATTGACAATATTATACAAGATAAGATGTGACATGAGATTCTTTCCAAGATGGCGCCGAGCTCTGTATATTAGCTAATTTTCTGAGTATCGCATCTCCTTTTATCGCAAAGTGTGATTACCCAGTAAAGTTAATTTAAAATCTGGTATGACGGGTGTTCTCAAGAGATATTCATCTATAAATGTTAGATTGACAATATACATTTAAAAAATCGTTATAGGATAGTAATTTAGGGAAATGTAGCATTGTTTACCGGGACGCTTTTGAGGGGAAATTATGTAGTCAACCTCAGACAGAGATGTAAAATGCTGTTTTTATATATAAATATGACCTTTATTGAACAAAAGAATGCATGCATTGTATAACATGATGTCCTAGGGGTGCCATCTGATGAAGTTTGTAAAAGGTTAGTGCTGCATTTAGCTGTTTTTTGATTATATGTGATGCAAGGGGTTGGTCGGAAAATGGCTATGAAGCTGCTTTTTACGATGGACTCATCTAATATAATCTAATGATTTGCTTTTCCTGTAAAACCTTTTTGAAATCGGACGACGTGGGTCGATTCAGGAGAGGTGTATCTATTAAAAAAAAATATATATATTATTATTATTTTTTTTTAATTATGATTTTTTTTTATATTATTATTATTTTTTTTTTAATTATGATTTTTTTTTAATGCTAATTGGCGATATGATTTTTCGCTGGATTTTGATCCCGCTAACGGGATCAGACGCTGAAGAGGTTTTAACTGATCATTGACCAGTTGTAAATCTTACAGACTTCACCTATACATTTCTTTCAGCATCAACAGTCTGTTAACTCTTCCACACAAGGCAAGACACATAACTCTGTTTGCATTTTCCACATCAGATGGGGCACCAGTCACACATCAAACCTCACCTGTGTGTGTGTATGAGAGAAAAGGAAAAGGGCCATATTAGAATATATTTTTGCCATCGCAGGCCAGAATCATATTACAGGATTTTACATCATGTGTATGACTGTGTTAACAGATATATCTACTGTAAATCACGTCCAGATATGCTATTTATTTTACTTTTTTAACATGCACAGAAATAAACCACATCCATGTTCTCCTTTTGGTAGGTTTTTTCATTATTAAACATGCAATGAACTACACAGAGGAAAAGTACATTCAGCACCACGGACAGAACTCTTGTTAACGGGTACGCACAAAAATACAAGAGAGAGAGCTCAACATTACATTTAAACTACTCAGTGTGAGGAGTGATGTCTCTGACAGGCATTGACTAGAGCAGTGAAGTCAGGTATAGTTTCTGATGTCGCTTTGCGCAGGATTGCTGAGAGGTGAGTGTCAGTAAGAGATTATCTGTGCTTCGACTTGTTATATTTAATCACTGAAAATGTCTGTTCACATACATAGGTTGACCCAAACAGTACAAACATCTTTTGAGAATGACTCCTAATCTTTGGAAAGTTTTGTTCATCAAGAGATGCATAGAATCTCGTCAGTGACATTGTTTTGAATAGTTCTCCAATCACTGCATCATACTGAAGATCAATAAACTCAAGTTGCAGGTCAGTGGGAGCATTATCCACATTGAAGGTGAAAGGAGAGGAAACCAAGAGCATGTCATTTTCCAACACTTTGAAATCCTCAAAACGATGAGAAAACTCACCGTTCAAAGCATGCAGCAGCAATGTATACTAATCCCGCTGGTCATCTGATAGGGAACAGACTAGTAGTGTCGGAAGGTGTGTGAAATTGTTGGCTTCTACTTGGCGGGTCAGGAGGAGTAACAAGGCTGTACATCTGATGTGCAAAAAAGGCCCTTCCTTGTAGTTTGGAATTCAGTTCATTCATGAATTCCATGATGTCCACGGTGAAGGCAAAATCAGCCAACCATTCTTTATCTTGCAGTTGAAGGAAATCCACATATCTTCCTTTCATTTGCAAAAACTCAGCAATCTCTGACTTCAGGTCCCACACCCTTTAAAGCACCTTCCCCAAACTCAGCCATCTCACATTTGTGTGGTAGGGGAGATCTGCATGACCAGACTCTGTCTCTTCCAACAGTGAGACAAACTGCCTGTGGTTTAAAGATTTAGCTCTTATGAAGTTCACCACTTTAGTGACTGTATCCACAACATGGCTCATTTTCAGAACATATTTACAGAGCACCTCCTGATGAATAATGCAATGCAGGAAAATCATTTTCTGATCTCGGTTCAGCTCAGCTACATAATCTTGTATCCTTTTCAAAAGGCCAACGTTTTTTCCTGTCATGTTTGGGCACCCATCAGTGCTGGATAACTTTTCAAAATTCAGCCCCAGCTTTGCCACACACTTATTAACCTCATACAATAAATATTTCCCTGTAGTTGTACTCTTCATTGACTGCACTGAAGCAAGCTCCTCTGTAATTTCAAAGTCTGGGGTTATGCCTCGTAAGAATATCAACAACTGCGCCGTGTCACGTGCCTCACTGCTCTCATCCAGGGCCAAGGAGAAATAAGTGAAGTCCTTTACCTTGTCTTTCAACTGTTGTTCCATATTCTTTGTGATGTCCTCAACACTGCGATGTCTTCAACACTGTTCGTCTTGACAAGGAAACATTTTCAAACAGCTCTTTCTTGTCGGGGCAAAGTATTGCTCCAGAGTCAGTTAAACATTCTTTAATGAATTCGCCCTCAGTGAACGGCTTGCTATGTTTAGCAATGTTGTGGGACAGTACATAGCTAGCTCTCGCAATTCCGTCGTTTTCTGAATGCAGTTTTGTGAAAAGTCCCTGCTGCTTTTGCAACTGAGAAAGCAACTCTTTCGATGCACTTGCCATCTGCTCAGAAGACATATTCCTATATTTCTCTGCATGCTTTGTCCGGAAGTGTCGGGACAAGTTGTAGTCTTTCAAGACAGTGATGCTCTCTGCACACTAAGAACATAGCTTTCCCTGATACCTCAATAAATAAATATTTCGATGTCCACTCTTGCTGGAACTCTCTACATTCATTGTCTACAGTCGTGGCCAAAAGTTTTGAGAATGACACAAATATACATTTTCACAAAGTCTGCTGCCTCAGTTTGTATGATGGCAATTTGCATATACTCCAGAATGTTATGAAGAGTGATCAGATGAATTGCAAAGACCCTCTTTGCCATGCAAATTAACTGAATCCCCCAAAAACATTTCCACTGCATTTCAGCCCTGCCACAAAAGGACCAGCTGACATCATGTCAGTGATTCTCTCGTTAACACAGGTGTGAGTGTTGACGAGGACAAGGCTGCAGATCACTCTGTCATGCTGATCGAGTTTGAATAACAGACTGGAAGCTTCAAAAGGAGGGTGGTGCTTGGAATCATTTTTCTTCCTCTGTCAGCCATGGTTACCTGCAAGGAAACACGTGCCGTCATCATTGCTTTGCACAAAAAGGGCTTCACAGGCAAGGATATTGCTGCCAGTAAGATTGCACCTAAATCAACCATTTATCGGATCATCAAGAACTTCAAGGAGAGTGGTTCAATTGTTGTGAAGAAGGCTTCAGGGCGCCCAAGAAAGTCCAACAAGCACCAGAACCATCTTCTAAAGTTGATTCAGCTGTGGGATCGGGGCACCACCAGTACAGAGCTTGCTCAGGAATGGCAGCAGGCAGGTGTGAGTGCATCTGCACGCACAGTGAGGTGAAAACCAACAGTAAAGCATCCTGAGACCATTAATGTGTGGGGTTGCTTCTCAGCCAGGGGAGTGGGCTCACTCACAATTTTGCTTAAGAACACAGCCATGAATAAAGAATGGTACCAACACATCCTCCGAGAGCAACTTCTCCCAACCATCCAGGAACAGTTTAGTGATGAACAATGCCTTTTCCAGCATGATGGAGCACCTTGCCATAAGGCAAAAGTGATAACTAAGTGGCTCGGGGAACAAAACATCGATATTTTGGGTCCATGGCCAGGAAACTCCCCAGACCTTAATCCCATTGAAAACTTGTGGTCAATCCTCAAGAGGCGGGTGGACAAACAAAAACCCACAAATTCTGACAAACTCCAAGCATTGATTATGCAATAATGGGCTGCCATCAGTCAGGATGTGGCCCAGAAGTTAATTGATAGCATGCCAGGGCGAATTGCAGAGGTCTTGAAAAAGAAGGGTCAACACTGCAAATATTGACTCTATGCATCAACTTCATGTAATTGTCAATAAAAGCATGACACTTATGAAATGCCTTTAATTATACTTCAGTATTCCATAGTATCTGATAAAAATATCTAAAGACACTGAAGCAGTAAACTCAAAACTCAAAATTCTCAAAACTTTTGGCCACAACTGTACTTTTTTCCCCCTTTTTTTTTCCTTTGAAAAACACATTTTTGCGCTATTTCTAGCTAGCTACTATTTGTAACTGTGATATGTGTCAGCCTGTCAGTCACTGTCTGTCCTCGTGCAGTTGTTATTTATACGTGCCTTCAAAACAAATGTCTCACAAGCAGTGGGAGTTAAATCATTACACAAACGCGAGTATTCATTGGGCTTTTAATTTGGATAACAAATACGTTTTTCAAAACTTTACTATCACAAATTCTTTATGTGATCTGAGCATGATTCCGCGGGCCGTATTGAATCAGGTCGCGGGCAGCATACGGCCCCCGGGCCAGCCTTTGCCAAGGCCTGATCTAACAGAAAATAACAGTCTGTCTCATTTCAACCACAAGACAAATGTCACATCCAACAGCACGCTCTAAAAGTTTAAATTGAAAAATAAGTTCACACAAGGAGCAACGTTGCATAACGTTTTACATTAAAACCTCTCTCTAATGTATAAATAGGGATTATAGAATAAAATATCTTTCTGACAGCTTTGCAATGTTTTTTTGAGATGAGGTGCTTCTACACCTGTATTACTTGCTGTTTGGGGTTTTAGGCTGGGTTTCTGTACAGAACTTTGAGATATCAGCTGATGTAAGAAGGGCTATATGAATACATTTGATTTGATTTGATAAAGAAATGGCAACCCCACCCCAACCCATGTCCATAAACCATAACCATTGCAGTGCAATCAGTATCTAGGGAAAACACTCATACTACAGCTTGGTCAACATGGCTATCTCCTGTGAGCATTAACCAACCATAACCTGGTCAAGCACACATTCAGCTCAATACATCAATCAGCAGTCAGCTCCCCTCTTTCCTATATAGTGCACTTCTTTTGACCAGGACCCATAGGGCACTATATAAGGAATAGGGTGCCGTTTGGGACGCACCCCGTGGGTCTGTTTTATGACCCATCATAAGGCACCCTAAACACAGTGTTAGGGTGTGATAACAGAAGGACAAAGAGTATCCTAACCCTACACACAAAACAAGCTGACTGTTGGAAAGGAGATATAGCTAGAGGTTGTTTTCAGAACTGAGTAGAAATAAATACACTCAGTTAAAATGGAACAGGGAAGAGATTCCAGAGGATTCAATTAGTTTGAGAATGTAGTCAGCATTTTTTTTAGTAGATCGGCATAAGAAGCAATACTTTTAAAATTAAGCTAGTAAGGTTTTAGGGAGAGTAAGATGATACTACATCTGTGCGTACAGTATATGAGCAACTTCAAACTGTAGGAAAATCAGAACTCTAGTTTGCAGGCCTTGTGCCTCTGCCTCTCCCTGCTGCTGATCCTAGCCTTTCATTCACATTGCCCTCTCTTGGAGCCCAAAGGAGATTGTGGTTCAACATAATACCACAGTTCTCCAAATACGACACGACACATGAATGATATATCATTATTACATAGACGAGTTATGAGGGCATTCTTTGGTATAAATACCTTATCTGTGGGCTGCGCTCATAATGGGGCATAATTATGGTAGGTCTGAGATTGTATACTCACATCATTATCCCATTCATATGGCTTCACTGCTGGATTCACTGTGCAAACAAGGGTGGTGGTTTCGGCTGTGTTCTGTACTGGGATAGGGAGATGACTGGCTAAATAGAGAGGAGAAGATAACTGCAACCCAAGTCTCTTTCTCTCTATACAGTGCATTCGGAAAGTATTCAGACCCCTTCCCTTTTTCCACATTTTGATACGTTAGTATGGGATCAATATCATGCCAAATGTATCCGCAAATATAAATCGCCAATCCACAAATATAAATCAATTTCCACAAATGTAAATCACCAATCCACAAATGTAAATAACTTTCCACAAATGTAAATCATCAATCCAGAAATTTAAATCGCTATCCACAAATGCAATTCACTATCCACAAACAAACACCTTTAGATTTGGGTTTGTAAATCGAGGGCCTTAAGTAGAATGACTGCCATAAAGATGTGCACATGACAGATATGGCAAACCTGACTTTTGGCAGGGATTTGACGACAAGAAAAAGACCAGAAGTTCTCACTCGTAGATAAGAAGTTCTCACACATAGAAAAAAGTTATCACGGTAGAAAGCGATTTGTAGTCGTATAAAAAAAGAAAAGTTCTCACGCGTAGAAAGTAATTTGTAGTCGTAGAAAAAAAGGTGATCTCATAAATGTTGATTCTATTGATGCTGTTGACCCAGATCACTGGTTGCTGCGGAAAGAAGGGGGTGAGTGTAACCAGTGAGAAATGGCTAGCTAGTTAGCGATGCATGCTAATAGCGTTTCAATCGGTGATGTCACTCGCTCTTAGATCTTGAAGTAGGTGTTTCCCTTGCTTTGCAAGGGCTGCGGCTTTTGTGGAGCGATGGGTAACGATGCTTCGAGGGTGACTTGTCTGTGGTGGTATCAGACTGGCCAGCTAATTCAACTATTTGGGTGATGAACGGGGGTGTACACCGAAATAGTGTTGCAAGTATGGATTAATCTAGGGCTAGGGTTTCAATTATTTATGTTGGACATACTATGGTTACACATACTATAATTTCTGCAGCCTTGAAAGGCAGGCATCAACATGGCCGAACGAGAGGCTGTCAGCGATTTATAGAAATCGCTTTCTATGGGTACAAACCTTTTTTCAATTAATACAAATCGATTTCTATCGTGATAACTTTTTTTCTTTGTGTGAGAACTTCTTGTCTACGCGTGAGAACAGGTCAGGTGACCTAAGCACTTCTAAATATGGAGTTGCAGTTTTTCCATATCTGTCATGTTTGCGCATATCTCTCATATGTGCAAATCTTTATGGTAGTCATCTTACTTAAGGCCCTCGATTTACAAATACAAATCAAAAGTTGTTTGTTTGTGGATAGTGAATAATTGCATTTGTGGATAGTGATTTACATTTGTGGAAAGTGATTTATTTGTGGACCCCATAATGACAAAGCAAAAACTATTTTTTTTTAATTTTTGCAAATGTATAAAAAACTAACATACCTTATTTACATAGGTATTTCCCTCTGCTATGAGACTTGAAATTTAGCTGAGGTGCATCTTGTTTCCATTGATCATCCTTGAGATGGCTCTACAATTTGATTGGAGTCCACCTGTGGTAAATTCAATTGATTGGACATGATTTGGAAAGACACACACCTGTCTATATAAGGTCCCACAGTTGACAGAGCAAAAACCAAGCCATGAGGTCAAAGGAATTGTCCGTAGAGCCCAGAGACGGTGTCAAGTCACAGATCTGGGGAAGGGTACCCAAAATTTCTGCAACATTGAAGGTCCCGAAGAACACAGTGCCCTCCATCATTCTTAAATGGAAGAAGTTTGGAACCACCAAGACTTCCTAGAGCTGGCTACCTGGCCAAACTGAGCAATCAGGGGAGAAGGGCCTTGGTCAGGGAGGTGACCAAGAACCTGATGGTCACTCTGACAGAGGTCCAGAGTTCCTCTGTGGAGATGGGAGAACCTTCCAGAAGGACAACCATCTCTGCAGCACTTCAACAATCAGGCCTTTATGGTAGAGTGGTCAGACAGAAGCAACTCCTCAGTAAAAGGCACATGACAGCCCACTTTGAATTCGCCAAAACGCACCTAAAGGACTCTCAGACCTTGAGAAACAAGAGTATCTGGTCTGATTGTCACGTAGAGTAGGCAGGAGGCTAAACTGGATAACCTAACCTCTATCAAAACAAAAAGATGGCGGAGCCGCAAAAGTTCTTCTGTGCAAGGGTGTTTATTTACATAGTAATTCCGGAACAAAAACAACAGTACTGTCATCAAACGTATGCCTTATGGGACGGCTAAAAACAATGCTGCCCCATCCACAGCTCAATCCAAAATGCCTCTCGATGAACTGATAGGCTCATTTTGTAGGGGTAGCCCCTCCCCTCAGAACAATTAAACACTAATTAAGTAAGCAATTACCTATTCAAACCTACATTTTCCATTCAACTAAACATACTCATTGCAACACGTTTTTTTATAAAACAATATCACAATATAACATTTACAAAATTACATCACTACTGACAGTGTCTTTCAATATGCCATTTACATTAATGAGCCGTTCGGGACAGGCACTACAAAGTCATCCCAATTCCCTTAGCTCGGGTCCTTATCCAGCATACCCGTAAACTACAATGCAGCCACTGCTAGCTGGCCAACTCTACCAGCTAGCAGTACTGTATCATTTTAAGTCAATAAGATTTTTGCAACGTAAGCTTAACTTTCTGAACATTCGAGATGTGTAGTCCACTTGTGTAGCTAGCAGGACTGACTTTGTGTTAGCTAGTCAACGTTTAATTACTTCTGCGTTATGAAAGGAACTAGACACGGGCACGAATGATCCATTGGTAGTTTTTTGTAACCAAGTATTGGTGCTAACTGTGTGTTATTGGATGCTATTAACTATCTGCAGAAAAGAAACTCCCCATATATAGGTGCGCCAAGCTTGTAGCGTCATACCCAAGAAGACTCGAGGCTGTAATTGCTGCCAAAGGTGCTTCAATAAAGTACTGAGTAAAGAGTCTGAATACTTATGTAAATGTGATATTTCAGTTTATTTATGATTACATTAGCAGAAATGTCTTAACCTGTTTTTTTGCTTTGTCAGTATGGGGTGTAGATTGATGAGGGGGGAAAAAACGATTTAATCCATTCTAGAATAAGGCTGTAATGTAACAAAGTGGAAAAAGTCAAGGGGTCTGAATACTTTCTGAATGCACTGTATATGTCTGTCTATGTGTCTGTTTCTCTCTCTTTTTCTTTCTCTTTCTCTTTATATAGGGCAGAGCAGGGAGTTGGCTTTGCTGCCAGACAGACAGAAAAAATACTACCAACTTGTAGTCTTGGCATCCTCAGATAGAGAGTTGAGCTTCACTCATTACCCAGAAAAAAAATCCCTTGGCTTGGTGCTAGGAACTCCAAATCAAACAGAACACAATGGGAGAACCTTGAACACATAACCACAAAAACATACATTTAATTGTCACTCTCTATGTGTTGGGCTCCTATCTCATTCTCTTTCCCTCTTCACAAGCTTTTAACAAATCATATTCCTACAACTGGAAAACCACACATTTTTCTAACATTTTGTATCAACATAACACACAAATTGGAGCATGTCAAAGAGATAGATACATAGCTTTAGTTTATTTCCATATAGAGGTGGAGGTCAGGTAATGAATGGTCTGGTCAGAGATACAGTTTAGTTAAAGTGGCCTGAATGAATCACCCCTTCTGCCCCGAGGACAATGTATCCTCATTGGGGGCATTCTACAAAAGCAGGGAGGTGTGGTAACCTCAGCTTTAATATGTCCAGTCCTGCACGCCAAGAATCCCCCGACAAGGAAAATGGACTTCAAACACCAGGGAGCAACAAGGTAATTTGTAATAATTTACATTTACATTTAAGTCATTTAGCAGACGCTCTTATCCAGAGCGACTTACAAATTGGTGCATTCACCTTATGATATCCAGTGGAACAACCACTTTACAATAGTGCATCTAAATCTTTTAAGGGGGGTGGGGGGGGGGGGTTAGAAGGATTACTTTATCCTATCCTAGGTATTCCTTAAAGAGGTGGGGTTTCAGGTGTCTCCGGAAGGTGGTGATTGACTCCGCTGTCCTGGCGTCGTGAGGGAGCTTGTTCCACCATTGGGGTGCCAGAGCAGCGAACAGTTTTGACTGGGCTAAGCGGGAACTGTGCTTCCTCAGAGGTAGGGGGGCCAGCAGGCCAGTGGTGGATGAACGCAGTGCCCTTGTTTGGGTGTAGGGCCTGATCAGAGCCTGAAGGTATGGAGGTGCCGTTCCCTCCACAGCTCCGTAGGCAATCACCATGGTCTTGTAGCGGAATAATGTTTAATGTTCCCCCACACTCCCTTAGGTTGACCCTGTCCCCTCTGTTGGGCACTGACAGATGAGTGTAGATTAAAAGATATATACAGTATCTCTTTCTAATGAAGGCATTATCTGTGATGCCTACAGCCTGTTCCTTTTTAGTGTGATAACTTCCCTACCATTATTAGCACTTGTAAAAGTGCTGTATGTGTCACGTCCTGACCAGTATAAGGGTTATTTGTTATTGTAGTTTGGTCAGGACGTGGCAGAGGGTATTTGTTTAATGTGGTTCGGGGTGGTGGTTTTGTAGAAGGGTATTTGATTTATGTATTCCGGGGTTTTTGGGCACTGTTCTATGTTAATGTATTTCTATGTTTAGTCTAGTTAGTTGTATTTATATGTTTAGGTTAATAGGGGTTTGGACTCTCAATTTGATGCAGGTGCTTTCTCGTTGCCTCTGATTGAGAGTCCTATATATGGGTATGTGTTTGGTTTAGTGTTTGTGGGAGATTGTCTCTTGTTTTGCGTGTCTATGCATGACAAGACTGTTTTGTTGATCGGTCGTTCTCCTTTTGTTATTTTGGTGTTTTCTTGGTTAAAATAAAATACAAGATGAGCATCCACATTCCTGTTGCGTTTTGGTCCTCCATTCCAGATGACAACCGTGACAGTATGGTAAAAATAAGAACTTTATTTAAAGGATTTTTTTATATTGACACTGTCCAAGAGAATGCCACCTTTTGGTGGGACTTTGCCTTCAGCATCACATGGTTTGAGATCAAAAAGATAGTGTAGTAGTTCTGTACTCTAAAAAAGAAAGGTCTACATTTGTTCTTAAAGGCAGGGTTCTAGCCTTTTGGTGGCCCTAAGTGAGATTTGGTTGGGGGGCCTCCCACTTCTGGCAAAATGTTTTAGTGACCTCTGTTTACGGTGGAGAGAAATAGTTTTGAAGTCAATCTAGTGCAATTCTACACATTTTGCCATGGGGCGGAGAGAAAATGGTGCAATTTTACAACAAATTTAGAAATTTTCTGTGCCAATGCCGTGTGTTTCCACTATGATAGGACATGCTAATACCTTTCAGTCTACGTTTCTTTTCCGGGCTGGGTTTTATTTGAATGTTCCCATCCACTAGCATGGGATTGTTTATTAATCAGAGACACATGCAAAGTTCTTCCTCTTTGAGTCGTGACTGAGCTGAGCCAAACAGCTTTTTGGCCACCTGAGCCATGGAGCAAATTAAAATAAGGGGTGCAAACTTGTGTTTTTGCACCTCCCCTTTTTTACCAGCAAATGATCAGAATCCATTGGATCATTTGTCAAGTTGTACTTCTTTTTTAGATAGTCTGTATTAAAAAAAATATATAAGATAATTTCATAAATTATTGCATTTTGGAACCCCGGTTCCTCATCGCCCCAAGATAAATGGTTTTGACCACACTCCACTGCTTTGATTGGTGCAGCTAGAAAAGACAAGTGTCTATCCTATAATGAAAAAGCACACGCAAAAGAAAAATCCAGAAACGTGTTAATCTATTTTGTGCTGCTGTTACATTTGTATTGGTGTTTGGTTTCGTGTCTGATGCGCTCAGGGTGTTGTTATATATAATTTGCGGAGTACATCATGAGCAAAGTCATTGTAGCCTATAATTTTACTTCCCACTAGCTGTGAGAACCATGGCATGAGCACAGGTTGACTTGGCATTGCGGTAGCACAGCTAAATATGGCCTGCCAGCAGCCTACCAAAGGTTGCACTGTGTCCATTACAATGTAGAAAAACTAGTCTCTAATCAAAACCGTTAAATAGTTAGGCTATCCGTATTCCCGGAGCTTCATCTTATTCTTTCTATTTCAATCGCGCAATTGTAGGTTGTGACGATACCAGTATTGCAATATGTTTTCCATGGCAAAAATGAAAACACGAAGCAGTCACTGTTTAGTCCTTTAAAAATCTGCTGTATGTAAAATGGTGTGTGCTATAGCTAGGAAAATGTATAAATGTGACTCTGGATGACAACATAATAATGTTTGTTTCCAACATTAATGTGGTTGACGAAAGAATTTACATTTTGTTTCCTTGCAACGAGAATTGCGAAACTGGTATCGTCCCGAACCTAGCGGATTCATGGCCACAATTTATGGAACATATAAAAACTTATCGATGGCAAAGTCAAAGATACGGGTTTCCCCTATCCATCTGTGCCAAGGTTTCCCTGAATGCATTCGACAAATCCAGCTTCAAAACAAGGCATAGCCTAGCCAGTTGGCTATTCTTTTGAATACAGTGTAGCAACAACAGATAACATTAGCTAGCTAGATAAGGTTAGCATGCTAGCTAGCTACACTGACAGTGCCCTACTTGTTGTTATTTCGCCACTCCATGTGAAAATCACCACAATGTTCCCTTCCCCCAATTCATGAATATGTATTAGCAGCCTGCGTCATTCTTCGGAGGTGGAACCTCAATGAGAATCTCAATATAGAACAGGAATTACATCGGAATTGGAGTGACATTGCCTTCTGGGGGGGGCCTTTAAAGCATTCTGCCATGACTTATGCCACATTAATATGATATCAGTTTGAGAATGACTGGCTAGACTAACTACCAATCTAAACATTGACATGGCTAATTGTCAACTAATTAATTGAGTGACTGAAATAACAAGAGAAACTGCTCATGCACAACCTAATTTTGAAATTGTACCTCTTGTATTTTACTATTCTTACTCTCAAAAGTAAGTCGACACCCTGACTGAGTTCCAAAAAATAAAACGTTGGTGTCGAGGCGCCCGAAGCGAATGATTATGCCTGGAGCCAGCCCTTCTTAAAGGGGTACAAACACTTGTCACTGTAGTGGTAGCCAATAAGATACATCCTTTGAACATTTAGTTATAGGTTATTTCACTTATAATTCACTGTATCACAATTACAGTTTGTCAGACGTTTACATACACTAAGTAGACTGTGCATTTAAACAGCTTGTAAAATTCCGGAAAATGACGTCATGGCTTTATAAGCTTCTGATAGGCTAATTCACATAATTTGAGTCAATTGGAGGTGTACCTGTGGAAGTATTTCAAGGTCTACCTTCAAACTCAGTGCCCCTTTGCTTGACATCATGGGAAAATCAAAAGAAATCAGCCAAGACCTCAGAAAAAAGAATGTAGACCTCCACAAGTCTGGTTCATCCTTGGGAGCAATTTCCAACGCCTGAAGGTACCACGTTCATCTGTACAAACAATAGTACGCAAGTATAAACACCATGTGACCACGCAGCCGTCATACCGCTCAGGAAGGAGACACGTTTTGTCTTCTAGAGATGAACTTACTTGGGTGCGAAAAGTGCAAATCAATTCCAGAACAGCAAAGGCCCTCGTGAAGATGCTGGAGGAAACGAGTACAAAAGTTTCTATTTCCACAGTAAAACGAGTCCTATATCAACATAACCTGAATGCCCGCTCAGCAAGGAAGAAGCTACTGATCCAACACCGCCATAAAAAAAAAAGCCAGACTACGGTTTGCAACTGCACATGGGGACACAGATCGTACTTTTTGGAGAAATATCCTCTGGCCTGATGAAACAAAAAAAGAACTGTTTGGCCATAATGACCATCGTTATGTTTGGAGGAAAAAGGGGGAGGCTTGCAAGCTGAAGATCACCATCCCAACCGTGAAGCATGGGGGTGGCAGCATCATATTGTTGAGGTGCTTGTTGCAGGAGGGACTGGTGCACTTCACAAAATAGATGGCATCATGAGAAATGAAAATTGTGGCTATATTGAAGCAACATCTCAAGACATCAGTCAGGAAGTTAAAGCTCGGTCACAAATGGGTCTTCCAATTGGACAATGACCCCAAGCATACTTCCAAAGTTGTGGCAAAATGGCTTAAGGACAACAAAGTCACGGTATTGGAGTGGCCATCACAAAGCCCTGACCTCAATGCTATAGAAAATGTGTGGGCAGAACTGAAAAAGTGTGTGCGAGCATGGAGGCCTACAAACCTGATTCAGTTACACCAGCTCTGTCAGGAGGAATGGGCCAAAATTGACCCAACTTATTGTGGGGAGCTTGTGGAAGACAACCCACAACATTTGACCCAAGTTAAACAATTTAAAGGCAATGCTAACACATACTAATTGAGTCTATGTAAACTTCTGACCCACTGGGAATGTGATGAAAGAAATAAAAGCTGAAAGAAATCATTGTCTCTATTATTCTGACATTTCACCTTCTTAAAATAAAGTGATGATCCTAGCTGACCTATAACAGGAACTTTTGCTAGGATTAAATGTCAGGAATTGTGCAAAACTGATTTTAACCTCTATGGGCTAGGTGGGACGCTTGTGTAATCCCGTGGCGCGATATTCAAATACCTCAAATGCAAAAACTTCAATTTTTCAAACATATGACTATTTTACACCATTTTAAAGCCAAGACTCTCATTAATCTAACCACATTGTCCGATTTCAAAAAGGCTTTACAACGAAAACAAAACATTAGATTATGTCAGCAGAGTACCCAGCCAGAAATAATCAGACACCCATTTTTCAAGCTAGCATATAATGTCACATAAACCCAAACCACAGCTAAATGCAGCACTAACCTTTGATCTTCATCAGATGACAACCCTAGGACATTATGTTATACAATACATGCATGTTTTGTTCAATCAAGCCCAGCCAACAGCGAGTTGCAATAATCCAGACGGGAGATGACAAGTGCCTGGATTAGGACCTGCGCCGCTTCCTGTGTGAGGCAGGGTCGTACTCTGCGAATGTTGTAGAGCATGAACCTACAGGATCGGGTCACCGCCTTGATGTTGGTGGAGAACGACAGGGTGTTGTCCAGGGTCACGCCAAGGCTCTTAGCACTCTGGGAGGAGGACACAAGGGAGTTGTCAACCGTGATGGCGAGATCATGGAACGGGCAGTCCTTCCCCGGGAGGAAGAGCAGCTCCGTCTTGCCGAGGTTCAGCTTGAGGTGGTGATCCGTCATCCACACTGATATGTCTTCCAGACATGCAGAGATGCGATTCGCCACCTGGTTGTCAGAAGGGGGAAAGGAGAAGATTAATTGTGTGTCATCTGCATAGCAATGATATGAGAGACCATGTGAGGATATGACAGAGCCAAGTGACTTGGTGTATAGCGAGAATAGGAGTGGGCCAAGAACAGAGCCCTGGGGGACACCAGTGGTGAGAGCACGTGGTGCGGAGACAGATTCTCGCCACGCCACCTGGTAGGAGCGACCTGTCAGGTAGGACGCAATCCAAGCGTGCGCGGTGCTGGAGATGCCCAGCTCGGAGAGGGTGGAGAGGAGGATCTGATGGTTCACGGTATCAAAGGCAGCAGATAGGTTTCAGCCAGAGCCTGCCTCGATATCCTTCAGCTTTTTTCCGGGCTCTGAGAGCCTATGGGAGCCGTAGGAAGTGTCACGTTATTGCAAAGATCCTCAGTCTTCAATAAAAAGAGCCCAGATGAAACACAACTTGTCAGACAGGCCACTTCCTGCATGGAATCTTCTCAGGTTTTGGCCTGCCATATGAGTTCTGTTATACTCACAGACACCATTGAAACAGTTTTAGAAAACACCCTAAAGTTTCTATCCAAAGCCAATACTTATATGCATATTCTAGTTACTGGGCAGGAGTAGTAACCAGATTAAATCGGGTACGTTTTTTTATCCAGTCGTGTCAATACTGCCCCCTAGCCCTAACAGGTTAAAGATAAGACTCTCGTTAATCTAACCACATTGTCCGATTTCAAAAAGGCTTTACAGCGAAAGCAAAACATTAGATTATGTTAGGAGAGTACATAGACACAAATAATCACACAGCCATTTTCCAAGCAAGCATATATGTCACATAAACCCAAACCACAGCTAAATGCAGCACTAACCTTTGATCTTCATCAGATGACACTCCTAGGACATTATGTTATACAATACATGCATGTTTTGTTCAATCAAGTTCATATTTATATCAAAAAACTGCTTTTTACATTAGCATGTGATGTTCAGAACTAGCATACCCACCGAAAACTTCAGGTGAATTTACTAAATTACTCATGATCAACGTTGACAAAATACATAATTATTTTAAGAATTATAGATACAGAACTCCTTTATGCAATCGCTATGTTCTATTTTAAAATAGCTTTTCGGCGAAAGCACATTTTTCAATATTCTGAGTACATAGCTCGGCCATCACGGCTAGCTATTATGACATCCGCCAACTTCGGGTTCACCTAAACTCAGAATTACTATTAGAAAAATTGGATTACCTTTGCTGTTCTTCGTCAGAATGCACTCCCAGGACTTCTACTTCAACAACAAATGTTGTTTTGGCTCCAAATAATCCATAGTTATATCCAAATACCTCCATTTTGTTTGTGCGTTCAGGTCACTATCCGAAGGGTAACGCACGACCGCATTTCGTGACAAAAAAATTCAAAATATTCCATTACCGTACTTAGAAGCATGTCAAACGCTGTTTAAAATCAATTTTTATGCTATTTTTCTCGTAAAATTGCGATAATATTCAAACCGGGCAACGTTGTATTCATTCAAAGAGAGAAAGAAAAACATGGCGAGTTCTCGTGACCGCGCATCTCCAGTCTCACTGTCCCCAGGCTGACCACTTATAAACTCTGCTCCTATACGTTGCCCAAAGACAGAAAACAACCCATTCCACTTTCTGGCGGCTTTAGAGAGCCAATGGAAGTCTTAGAAAGTGTCCCGTTACAGCACAAAGGCTGTAATTTCGATAGAGTGTTTTCTATCCAAATCTACTAATTAAATGCATATTATAGTTTCTGGGCAGAAGAAGTAACCAGATTAAATCGGGTACATTTTTTATCCGGCCGTGAAAATACTGCTACCTATCCCAAAGAAGTTAATACCAAGTTGCCATACTATAAGGTCATGCTAAATTCTGGCTGGTATAGTCAAAATTCATCCTTCCAGCGTGTCGATCGTCACCTCCACGTTGAAATTCGCCCTTCTAAACGTATGGACATCAGTCCTCACGTCAGGTTGTAGTCGGTCAACCATTCGCAACCAGAACTCACGCTGAGATTGGCTTAGTTCTGTAGTTGATATTAGCCCTTTTAAACGTATGGACAGCAGTCCTCACATCATCGGGAACACCAGGTTGACTTTCATCAATCGGTTTTTGTAGTGGTGGAGAGAAAGGCATGTTTCATAGTTCACAACCAATGTCTGTTCACTTGGGCGGGGCCACTGAGTGAGCATAGTTCACTTATGAAAACAATTCTCTCATTTAGAAGCTAAATTTACATTTAATCTTTTCACAAATAGTTTCATATTTAAACATTTAAATTGCACAACAATTCCATGTGAATCTGATAACTGGAATGTGTAGACTTTCCAAGATACAGTTTGTCATCCTATCATCAGTGATAATGTCTCAGACGACAACCAATCTTACATCATATTCTTTAAGTACCAACGGATATTTTCAATTGGTTGGATTACCGAAATATGGTTCCGTTCCCCACCCTTTTGATGTTACCAGACTCTCTCTATGTTAACAAAGGGCTTTCTTAGAGTCCAATCTGTAGAGAAAAGAGGGAAAGGTATTAATGGGGGTCATAAATCTCACCAACACGGCAACATCATGACAGAACCCACAAAACACCAGTCTCAACGTCAACAGTGAAGAGGCGACTACGGGACGCTGGCCTTCAAGGCAGAGTTGCAAAGAAAAAGCCATATCTCAGACTGGCCAATAAAAAATAAAAGATTAAAATGGGCAAAAGAACACAGACGCTGGACAGAGGAACTCTGCCTAGAAGGCCAGCATCCCTGTAATGGAGTGCGTAACTGGCTGCAGGGAAGTCAGGCGCAGGAGAGCAGAAATGGGTAGCAAACGCAGCCCTTTATTGAGGCAAACAAAACACAGCACTCAGAAAACTAAACACACACGGGTTACAATAACCCGGCGCAAACCAGCCTGGAGTACACATACATTTAGACATAACAATTCCACACACAGACATGGGGGGAAACAGGGTTATAATCAAGACGAGTAATGAGGGAATGCAAACCAGGTGTGTGGGAAAACAAGACAAAACAAATGGAAAATGAAAGGTGGATCGACAATGGCTAGAAGACCGGTGACGTCGACCGCCGAACACCGCTTGAACAAGGAAAGGGACTGACCTCGGCGGAAGTCGTGGCAGTACCCCCCCCCCCCCCCCCCCCCGTTGATGCACGGCTCCAGCACCGCGCCGACACCGGCCTCGGGGACGACGCAGGGCGATCCAGCCAGAGATGGTGGAACTCCTGCAGCATTGAAGGGTCCAACACGTCCTCCACCGGGACCCAGCACCTCTCCTCCGGTCCGTACCCCTCCCACTCCACGAGGTACTGAAGGCCACTCGCCCGATGCCTCAAATCCAGTATGGAGCGAACGGAGTACGCCGGGGCCCCCTCGATGTCCAGAGGGGGAGGAGGAACCTCCCGCACCTCAGACTCCTGGAGCAGGCCAGCCACCACCGGCCTGAGGAGAGACACATGGAACGAGGTGTTAATACGGTAATCGGGGGGAAGCTGTAACCTGTAACTAACCTCGTTCAGTCTCCTCAGGACAAACCGAGAACCCAGCTTCCGGCAGGGCAGGCGGATGGGCAGGTTTTGGATAGAGAGCCAGACCCGGTCCCTCGGTGCGAACACCAGGGCCTCACTGCGGTGATAGTCTGTGCTGGTTTTCTGGCACAGCACGGCCCACTGGAGGTGAACATGGGCAGCGTTCCATGTCTCCTCCGCGCGCCTGAACCAGTCGTCCACCGCAGGAGCCTCGGTCTGACTCTGATGCCAAGGTGCCAGAACTGGCTGGTACCCCAGTATGCACTGGAAGGGGGAGACGTTAGTGGAGGAGTGGTGGAGCGAGTTCTGAGCCCTCTCGGCCCAGGGCACAAATGCCGCCCACTCCCCCGGCCGGTCCTGGCAATAAGACCGCAGAAACCTACCCACATCCTGGTTCACTCTCTCCACCTGCCCATTACTCTGGGGGGGAAACCGAAGTGAACTGGGGACCTCAATCAGACACTATATCCTCAGGCACCCCATAGTACCGGAAGATATGCGTAAACAAGGCCTCCGCAGTCTGTAGGGCCGTAGGGAGACCGGGCAGAGGGAGGAGACGGCAGGACTTAGAGAAATGGTCCACAATGACCAGGATTGTGGTGTTACCCTGGGAGGGGGGAGATCGGTAAGAAAATCAATCGACAGGTGCGACCAAGGCCGTTGTGGAACGGGTAAGGGGTGTAGCTTACCTCTGGGCAGGTGCCTAGGAGTCTGACACTGGGTGCACACCGAGCAGGAGGAAACATAAACCCTCATGTCCTTAGCCAAGGTGGACCACCAGTACTTCCCACTCAAACAGCGCACTGTCCGACCGATCCCTGGATGACCAGAGTAGGGGGACGTGTGAGCCCAATAGATCATCCGGTCACGGACAGCAGACGGAACGTACAGACACCCACCGGGACACTGGAGGGGAGCGGGCTCTGCACATAACGCCTGCTCAATGTTCGTGTCCAGCTCCCATACTACCGGCGCCACCAGGCAGGAGGCCTGGTGGTGGGTTGGCGCCCCCCCCCTTGGGTTGTGCCATGGCGGAGATCGTTGTGGGCTATACTCGGCCTTGTCTTAGGACGGTAAGTTGGTGGTTGGAGACATCCCTCTAGTGGTGTGGGGGCTGTGCTTTGGCAAAGTGGGTGGGGTTATATCCTGCCTGTTTGGCCCTGTCCGGGGGTATCATCGGATGGGGCCACAGTGTCTTCTGATCCCTCCTGTCTCAGCCTCCAGTATTTATGCTGCAGTAGTTTATGTGTCGGGGGGCTAGGGTCAGTCTGTTACATCTGGAGTATTTCTCTTGTCTTATCCGGTGTCCTGTGTGTATTTAAATATGCTCTCTCTAATTCTCTCTTTCTCTCTTTCTGTCTTTCTCTCGGAGGACCTGAGCCCTAGGACCATGCCTCAGGACTACCTGGTATGATGACTCCTTGCTGTCCCCAGTCCACCTGGCCGTGCTGCTGCTCCAGTTTCAACTGTTCTGCCTGCGGCTATGGAACCCTGACCTGTTCACCGGACGTGCTTGTTGCACCCTCGACAACTACTATGATTATTATTATTTGACCATGCTGGTCATTTATGAACATTTTAACATTTTAACATCTTGACCATGTTCTGTTATAATATCCACCCTGCACAGCCAGAAGAGGACTGGCCACCCCTCATAGCCTGGTTCCTCTCTAGGTTTCTTCCTAGGTTTTTGGCCTTTCTAGGGAGTTTTTCCTAGGGAGTTTTTCCTAGCCACTGTGCTTCTTTCACATGCTTTGCTTGCTGTTTGGGGTTTTAGGCTGGGTTTCTGTACAGCACTTTGAGAATATCAGCTGATGTACGAAGGGCTATATAAAAATACATTTGATTTTTTTTTTATTTGAGGCCGGGAATATGGAGGTAGGATCCATGGGCCGCTCCTCTTTGTCATACAGCCGGGACAGTGCGTCTGCCTTCACATTCTGGGAACCTGGTCTGTAAGAAAGGGGGAAAACAAAACGGGTGAAAACATGGCCCACCTTGCCTGACGAGGATTCAGTCTCCTCGCTGCCCGGATGTACTCCAGTTTGCGGTGGTCAGTCCAGATGAGAAAGGGGTGTTTAGCCCCCTCAAGCCAATGTCTCCACGTCTTCAACACTTTGACGACAGCCAACAGCTCCCGGTCCCCCACATCACAGTTTCGCTAAGCTTCTTCGAGAAAAAGGCACAGGGGCGGCGCATCGGGGGCGTGCCTGAGCGCTGAGAGAGCACGGCTCCTATCCCAGCCTTGGACGTGTCCACCTCCACCGTGAACCCCAAAGAGGGATCCGGATGGGCCAGCACGGGCGCCGAGGTAAACAGGTGACCAAAAGCCCTATCCGCCTCAGCCGACCACTGCAACCGAACTGGACCCCCCTTTAGCTGTGAGGTAATGGGAGCCGCTACCTGACCAAAACCCCAGAACACCAGAACCTCCGGTAGTAATTGGCAAACCCTAGAAACCGCTGCACCTCCTTTACTGTGGTGGGAGTCAGCCAATTATGCACGGCTGAAATGCAGACTCCACCCCTGAGGTGGAAATGTGGTAGCCTAGGAAGGAGATGGACTGCTGGAAGAACAGGCATTTCTGAGCCTTGACATACAGGTCATGTTCCAACAGTCGACCAAGCACCTTGTGCACCAAGGACACATGCTCGGCACGTGCAGCGGAGTATATCAGAATGTCATCGATATACACCACTACACTCTGCCCGTGCAGTTCCCTGAAAATCTTGTCCACAAAGGCTTGGAAGACTGATGGAGCATTCATCAACCCGTACGGCATGACGAGGTATTCATAATTCACTGAGGTGGTACTGAACGCTGTCTTCCACTCGTCTCCCTCCCGGATACACACCAGGTTGTAAGCGCTCCTGAGATCTAGTTTCGTGAAGAAGCGCGCCTTGTGCATTGACTCAATCTCTGTGGCTATGAGAGGTAGCGGGTAACTGTACTTCACAGTGATCTGGTTTAGGGCTCGATAGTCTATCCTCTGAAAAAAAAGAAACTCGAGGAGGCGGGTAAAGTGGAGGACCGAATGTACCCCTGGCGCAGAGATTCGGAGACGTATGTCTCCATAGCCGCCATCTCAGCCTGTGACGGGATACACATGACTCCTAGGAAGTGCGGCGTCTACCTGGAGGTTTATCGCACAATCCCCCCGACGATGGGGTGGTAATTGAGTCGCCTTCATCTTGGAGAAGGCAAGAGCCAAATTGGAAAATTCGGGGGGAATGCGCACGGTGGAGACCTGGTCTGGACTTTCCACCGTAGTAGCACTAACGGAAACCCCTAAACACCTCCCCGAGCACTCTCGCGACTACCCCGTGACAGCCCTCCATTGCCATGAAACAGTGGGGTCATGACAGGCTAACCAGGGTAGGCCTAGCACCATGGGAAACGCAGGAGAGTCAATGAGGAAGAGACTGATTCTCTCCTTGTGACCCCTCTGCGTCACCATGCCCAGGACAGCGGTGGCCTAATTAACCCTGACCCTATCGGTCGACTGTCTAAGGCGTGAACTGGGAAGGGCATAGCCACTGGAACAATGGGGATCCCTGGTCTGTCTATGAAATTCCCAGCCGCGCCTGAATCGACGAGCGCCTTATGCGGGGAATGTGGGGAAAACTCAGGAAAAGTAACATGCAAAAACAGGTGTGCAACAGAGGGCTCTGGGTGAGAATGGTGCCGGCTCACCTGGGGTGACACTAGAGTGCCCTGCCTGCTGCCTCGACCCCCAGAGGAACCATCCCGACACCGACCGGCAGTGTGACCTCTGCGGCCACAGATGGTGCTCGTGAAGGGACCTCCTCCAGTCTCCCTGAGCGCAGCACCTCCCAGCTCCATGGGTAATGGAGCGGTGGTGCTGGGGGATGGAACTGACAGATCCTGATCTGGATGTCCGCGGGTAGCCAGCAGGTTATCCAGCCGAATGGACAGGTCCACCAGCTGGTCAAAGGTGAGGGTGGTGTCCCTGCAGGCCAACTCCCGACGGACGTCCTTGTGCAAACTGCAACGATAGTGGTCGATCAGGGCCCTGTCGTTCCATCCCGCGGCCAGGGTCCGAAAGTCCATCGTGAACTCCTGGGCGCTCCTCGTCCCCTGCCTTTAGATGGGAAGAAACGTTCACGTGAAACCCTCGAAGTGGTCCAGCGCCGCATCTCCTTCTCCCCACACAGCGTTGGCCCACTCCAGAGCTTTCCCCGAGAGGCATGAGACGAGGGCGGACACCCTCTCATGGCCCGAGGGAGCCGGGTATAAATCCAGCTACAGCAGGAAACCCTGGAAGCGTGCAGCCGTCCCATCATACTCCCTGGGAAGTGCGAGATGAATCCCACTGGAACTGGGTGCGGAGGGGGTGAGTAGTGGAGACCCCTGTTGTGCTGGTGGGGGAACTGGAGGGACTCTGTCTCTCCCAGCGGTCCATCGTCTGGACGACGTGGTCCATGGTGGTGCCAAGATGGTGAAGAATCGGCGCGTGCTCCTGGACGCGCTCCTCGACTCCGCTACCAGGGGTACCTGCTCCTGCTGACTCAATAATTCGGGTGTGGAATTCTGTAATGGAGTGCGTAACTGGATGCAGGGAAGCAAACGGTAGCAAACGGAGCCCTTTATTGAGGCGAACAAAACACAGCACTCAGAAAACTACAAGACGAGTAATGAGGGAATGCAAACCAGGTCTGCGGGAAAACAAGACAAAACAAATGGAAAATGAAAGGTGGATCGGCGATGGCTAGAAGACCGGTGACGTCAACCGCCGAACTCCGCCGGAACAAGGAGAGGGACCGACCTCGGCGGAAGTCGTGACAATCCCGGAGTTGAGACTGTTGTTTTGCAGGTACTATTTAATGAAGCTGCCAGTTGTGGACTTGTGAGGCGTCTGTTTCTCAAACTAGACACTCTAATGTACTTGTCTGCTTGCTCAGTTGTGCACTGGGGCCTCCCACTCCTCGTTCTATTCCGGTTAGATCCAGTTTGCACTGTTCTGTGAAGGGAGTAGTACACAGCGTTGTACGAGATCTTCAGTTTCTTTGCAATTTCTTGCATGGAATAGCCTTCATTTCTCAGAACAGCAATGGATTGACGAGCTTCAGAAGAAATTTGTTTCAAGCAATTTTGAGGCTGTAATAGAACCCACAAATGCTGATGCTCCAGATACTCAACTAGTCTAAATAAGGCCAGTTGTATTGCTTCTTTAATCAGCACCACAGTTTTCAGCTGTGCTAACATAATTGCAAAAGGGTTTTCTAATGATCAATTAGCCTTTTAAAATGATTAACTTGGATTAGGTAACACATGATGCCATTGGAACACAGGAGTGATTGTTGCTGATAATGGGCCTCTATACGCCTATGTAGATATTCCATAAATCAGTCGTTTCCAGCTACAAAAGTCATTTACAACATTAAACAATGTCTACACTATTTCTGATCAATTTGATGTTATTTTAATGGACAAAAAATTAGCTTTTCTTTCAAAAACAAGGACATTTCTAAGTGACCCCAAACTTCTGAACAGTATTATATATACTGCTCAAAAAAAATAAGGGAACACTTAAACAACACATCCTAGATCTGAATGAAATAAATAATCTTATTAAATACTTTTTTCTTTACATAGTTGAATGTGCTGACAACAAAATCACACAAAAATAATCAATGGAAATCCAATTTATCAACCCATGGAGGTCTGGATTTGGAGTCACACTCAAAATTAAAGTGGAAAACCACACTACAGGCTGATCCAACTTTGATGTAATGTCCTTAAAACAAGTCAAAATGAGGCTCAGTAGTGTGTGTGGCCTCCACGTGCCTGTATGACCTCCCTACAATGTCTGGGCATGCACCTGATTAGGTGGCGGATGGTCTCCTGAGGGATCTCCTCCCAGACCTGGACTAAAGCATCCGCCAACTCCTGGACAGTCTGTGGTGCAACGTGGCGTTGGTGGAGGGAGCGAGACATGATGTCCCAGATGTCCTCAATTGGATTCAGGTCTGGGGAATGGGCGGGCCAGTCCATAGCATCGATGCCTTCCTCTTGCAGGAACTGCTGACACACTCCAGCCACATGAGGTCTAGCATTGTCTTGCATTAGGAGGAACCCAGGGCCAACCGCACCAGCATATGGTCTCACAAGGGGTCTGAGGATCTCATCTCGGTACCTAATGGCAGTCAGGCTACCTCTGGCGAGCACATGGAGGGCTGTGCAGCCCCCCCAAAGAAATGCCACCCCCCATGACTCACCCACCGCCAAACCGGTCATGCTGGAGGATGTTGCAGGCAGCAGAACGTTCTCCACGGCGTCTCCAGACTCTGTCACGTCTGTCACGTGCTCAGTGTGAACCTGCTTTCATCTGTGAAGAACACAGGGTGCCAGTGGCGAATTTGCCTATCTTGCAAATGCCAAACGTCCTGCACGGTGTTGGGCTGTAAGCACAACCCCCACCTGTGGACGTCGGGCCCTCATACCACCCTCATGGAGTCTGTTTCTGACGGTTTGAGCAGACACATGCACATTTGTGGCCTGCTGGAGGTCATTTTGCAGGGCTCTGGCAGTGCTTCTCCTGCTCCTCCTTGCACAAAGGCGAAGGTAGCGGTCCTGCTGCTGGGTTGTTGCCCTCCTTCGGCCTCCTCCACATCTCCTGATGTACTTGCCTGTCTCCTGGTAGCGCCTCCATGCTCTGGACACTACGCTGACAGACACAGCAAACCTTCTTGCCACAGCTCGCATTGATGTGCCATCCTGGATGAGCTGCACTACCTGAGCCACTTGTGTGGGTTGTAGACTCCGTCTCATGCTACCACTAGAGTGAAAGCACCGCCAGCATTCAAAAGTGACCAAAACATCAGCCAGGAAGCATAGGATCTGAGAAGTGGTCTGTGGTTACCACCTGCAGAACCACTCCTTTATTGGGGGTGTCTTGCTAATTGCCTTTAATTTCCACCTGTTGTCTATTCCATTTGCACAACAGCATGTGAAATTTATTGTCAATCAGTGTTGCTTCCTAAGTGGACAGTTTGATTTCACAGAAGTGTGATTGACTTGGAGTCACATTGTGTTGTTTAAGTGTTCCCTTAATTTTTTTGAGCAGTGTATATGTCACGGTTGCCATAGGAATGGGACCAAGGTGCAGCGGATGTTGAGTTCCACATATTTATTACAAAGTGAAACTTTAAGCAAAAGCAAATAAATCAATAAATGAACAACGAAACGTGACTACGTGGTACACATGCACAAACACAAAACAATATCCCACAAAAACAGGTGCGAAAAATAGCTACTAAATATGATCCCCAATCAGAGGCAACAATTACCAGCTGCCTCTAATTGGGAACCAAACCAAAACACCAACATAGAAATTTGGAACTAGAACACCCCCTCGTCACGCCCTGACCTACTACACCATAGAGAAATAAGGGCTCTCTATGGTCAGGGCGTGACAGTACCCCCCCCCAAAGGTGCGGACTCCGGCCGCAAAAACTGAAACCAAATGGGAGGGTTTGGGGGGTGACTAGTTTCGGTGGCGGCTCCGGTGCGGGTCGTAGCCCCCCCCCCCCCCCCAGACCCCGGATCTGACCATGGCGCCGGGCTGAGCGACGTGCCTGGACTGGGCATCGGCGTAGAGGAAGGCTCTGGCCATGGATTTGGGTTGAATGCCGCGCCCGGATTGGGCACCAGCGCAGAGGAAGGCTCCGGCCTTGGAGCTGGGCTGGTCGCCGTGCCTGGACTGGGCACCGGTGCTGAGGAAGGCTCCGGCCTAGGAGCGGGCCTGGACGCCGTGTCTGGGCTGGACACCGGCGCAGAGGAGGGCTCCTGCCATAGAGCTGGACTGGACACCGTGCTTGGACTGGACACCGGTGCAGAGGAAGGATCCTGCCATGGAGCTGGACTGGACGCCGTGCTTGGACTGGGCACCGGTGCAGAAGAAGGCTCCGGCCATGGAGCGGGACTGGACACCGTGTCTGGACTGGCCACCGGTGCAGAGGAAGGCTTCTGCCCTGGAGCTGGACTGGATGCCTTGCCTGGAAGCTCCGGACCGTGGACCATCGCAGGAGGTTCCGGACCGTCGCAGGAGGTTTCCGGACCGTGGACCATCGCAGGAGGTTTCCGGACCGTGGACCGTCGCCGGAGGCTCCGGACTGGGAACCTTCGCCGGAAGCTCTGGACTGTGAATGCGCACTGGAGGCCTAGTGCGTGGAGCCGGTACAGGTGGCACCAGACTGGTGACACGCACTTCAGGGCGAGTGCGGGGAGCAGGCACAGGACGTACCGGACTGGGAACACGCACTTCAGGGCGAGTGCGAGGAGGAGACACAGGATATACCGGACTGGGGAGGCGCACTGGAGGCCAGAAGGGTGGAACCGGCCCAGGTTGCACCAGGTAACAAGCTGAGATTAGGAGCACTCCCTTTAAGAGTGTGCTCCTAATATCAGCTCGTTACCTGTATAAAAGACACCTGGGAGCCAGAAATCTTTCTGATTGAGAGGGGGTCAAATACCTATTTCCCTCATTAAAATGCAAATCAATTTATAACATGCGTTTTTCTGGATTCTTTTGTCATTATTCTGTCTCTCACGTCAAATTGTTTTTACTAATGACCTTCCACTGACCTTGAATAAAGCCTGTGTCCATGTACGCTAACGACTTGACAGTTTGCACGTCCGCTGCAACAGTACATTTTACATATTTAGCAGACGCTCTTATCCAGAGCGACTTACAGTAGTGAATGCATACATTTCATACATTTTTTTCCATACTGTGAATCGAACCCACAACCCTGGCGTTGCAAACACAATGCTCTACCAACTGAGCCACACAGGACCATAACATTTTAGAATGGGTAACTAGCAATAGGCTGGTGCTAAGTATCACCATTTTGGGGGTAAATCGCTCGCTCAACCGTAAACCTCATCTAGATCTGTAATTGAATAATTTGTCTATTGAGCAAGTTGTAGAGACTAAACTTCTGAGTGTCACCCTAGATGGCAAGCTATAATTGTCAAAACATATAGACTCAATGGTAACTAAAATGGGAAGAGGTCTTTCCATGGTGTTGCTCTGCTTTCTTGATATCTCAGTCAACAAGATAGGTCCTACAGGCCAAAGTTTTGCCGCACCTAGACTACAGTCCAGTTGTGTGGCCAGGTGCCGCAAAGAATGATATAGGCAAATTGCGGTTCATCCAAAACAGAGCAGTTAAATGTACACGGAGGGTGAATGTCAATGACATAAAGGTGACTTTAAATTGCATTGCATTGTATGATGCAAGAAACTACTTTACAAAATCAAATGTATTATTATTACCATACAGACAATTAGACCAAAAAAATGTCTCACCTTTATTTAACCAGGTAAGCTAGTTGAGAACAAGTTCTCATTTACAACTGCGACCTTGCCAAGATAAAGCAAAGCAATGCGACAGAAACAACAACAGAGTTACACATGGAATAAACAAGCGTACAGTCAATAACACAATACAAAAAAAATAGTCTATATACAGTGTGTGCAAATGGCATGAGGAGGTAAGGCAATAAATAGGCCATAGTAGCAAGGTAATTACAATTTAGCAGATTAACACTGGAATGATGAGCAGATGATGGTGTGTAAGTAGTGATACTGGTGTGCAAAAGAGCAGCAAAGTAAATAAAAGCAATATGGGGATGAGGTAGGTAGATAGGGTGGGCTATTTACAGATGGACTATGTACAGCTGCAGGGATTGGTTAGCTGCTCAGATAGCTGATGTTTAAAGTTAGTGAGGGAAATGTAAGTCTCCAATGTAGGCTATCCCTCTGCCTATTGGCTTATTTCCATATTCAAGCCTGTCTCAAAATAGAACACTGCCCCTTTAATTAAAACATAAGATTTTTTATTTTTTTATTCAAAGACAGCTTGAAATGGAGCCTACATGTGTTGTGCTCTTGTAGGAACAGTAACCCCCCACTGCTGACCTTGTCACGTCCTGACCAGTATAAGGGTTATTTGTTATTGTAGTTTGGTCAGGACGTGGCAGAGGGTATTTGTTTTATGTGGTTCGGGGTGGTGGTTTATTTAGTAGGGCGTTTGATTTATTATTTCCGGGTTTTTGGGGTTATGTTCTAGGTTTGTATTTTATGTTCTTTCTGGTTTGTTGTATGTCTATGTTTAGGTTGATGGGGGGTTGGACTCTCAATTGGAGGCAGGTGCTTTCTCGTTGCCTCTGATTGAGAGTCCTATATATGGGTAATTGTTTGGTTTGGTGTTGTGGGAGATTGTTTCTTGATTTGCATGTGTGAGCATGACAAGACTGTTTTGTTGTTCGTGAGTTCTTCATTTTTGTTATTTTGGTGTTCACTTGGTTTAAAATAAAATACAAGATGAGCATCCACATTCCTGCTGCGTTTTGGTCCTCCATTCCAGACGACAACCGTTACAGACCTATACTTATAACTGGGCTAATAACTCTCTAATTAGCAAAGAATATCAACAAATATGCATACACACATGGCTCTGCGGTCTGATCTGAACTGATCTGAAAAGCGAGTGAATGATTGAAAGAATCACATAACAACTTCCGGCGCCGACAAAGATGGCAGCCTCGCTTCGCGTTCCTAGGAAACTATGCAGTATTTTGCTTTTTTATGTGTTATTTATCACATTGTTACCCCAGTTAATCTTAGGTTTTACTACATACAGTCGGGAGGAACTATTGGATATAAGAGCAACGTCAACTCACCAACATTACGACCAGAAATACGACTTTCCCGAAGCGGATCCTCTGTTTGGCCCACCACCCAGGACAATGGATCGGGATCCCAGCCGGCGAGCCAAAACAACGGCGCCGCAGAAGAAGGGGCAGACGGAGCGGTCTTCTGGTCAGGCTCCGTAGACGGGCACATCGCGCACTGCTCCCGAGCATACTACTCGCCAATGTCCAGTCTCTTGACAGCAAGGTAGACGAAATCCAAGCAAGGGTAGCATTCCAGAGAGACATCAGAGACTGTAACGTTCTTTGTTTCACGGAAACATGGCTCACTCGAGACATGCTATCTGAGTCGGTACAGCCACCTGGTTTCTTCACGCATCGCGCCGACAGAAACAAGCATCTCTCTGGTAAAAAGAAGGGTGGGGGTGTATGACTTATGATTACATGACATGGTGTGATCATAGCAACATACAGGAACTCAAGTCATTTTGTTCACCTGACTTAGAATTCCTCACTATCAAATGCCGACCGCATTATCTACCAAGAGAATTCTCTTCGATTATATTCACAGCCGTGTATATCCCCCCCCCCCCCCCCAAGCAGACACATCGACGGCCCTGAAAGAACTTCATTGGACTCTATGTAAACTGGAAACCACATATCCCGAAGCTGCATTTCTTGTTGCCGGGGATTTTAACAAGGCTAATCTGAAAACAAGGCTCCCAAATTCTGTCAGCAAATCAGTTGTGCTATCAGGGCAGGCAAAACCCTAGACCACTGTTATTCTAACTTCTGCGACGCATATAAGGCCCTCCCTTTGGAAAAGCTGACCAAGACTCCATTTTTGTTGCTCCCAGTCTATAGACAGAAGCTAAAACAGGAAGCTCCCGCCCTCAGGTCTGTTCAACACTGGTCCGACCAATCGGATTCCACGCTTCTAGATTGCTTCGATCACGTGGACTGGGATATGTTCCGCATTGGTGCGAACAACATCATTGATGAATATGCTGACTCCGTGTGAGAGTTCATTAACAAGTATATCGGTGATGTCGTACCAACAGCGTCTATTAAAACATTACCCAACCAGAAACCGTGGATTGATGGCAGTATTCGCGCAAAACTGAACACTGCTTTTATTCAGGGCAAAGTGACCGGAAACATGACCGAATATAAACAGTATAGCCATTCCCGCCGCAAGGCAATCAAACAAGCTAAGCGTCAGTACAGAGACAAAGTGGAGTCGCAATTCAACGGCTCCGACACGAGAGGTATGTGGCAGGGTCTACAGTCAATCACGGACTACAAAAGAAAAATCACCCCCTTCGCGGATCACGATGCCTTGCTCCCAGACAGACTAAACAAGCTTTTTGCTCGCTTTGAGGACAATACAGTGCCACTAACACAGCCCGCTACCAAAACCTGCGGGCTCTCCTTCACTGCAGCCAATGTGAGTAAAACATTTAAACGTGTTAACCCTCGCAAGGCTGCAGGCCCAGACGGCATCCCCGGCCGCGTCCTCAGAGCATGCGCAGACCAGCTGGCTGGTGTGTTTACAGACATATTCAATCAATCCTTATCCCAGTCTGCTGTCCCCACATGCTTCAAGAGGGCCACCATTGTTCCTGTTCCCAAGAAAGCTAAGGTAACTGAGCTAAATGACTACCGCCCTGTAGCACTCACTTCCGTCATCATGAAGTGCTTTGAGAGTCTAGTCAAGGACCATATCACTGCCACCCTACCTGACACCCTAGACCCACTCCAATTTGCTTACCACCCCAATAGGTCCACAGATGATGCAATCACAATCACACTGCACACTGCCCTAACCCATCTGGACAAGAGGAATACCTATGAAAGAATGCAGTTCATCGACTACAGCTCAGCATTTAACACCATAGTACACTCCAAACTCGACATTAAGCTCAAGACCCTGGGTCTCGACCCCGCCCTGTGCAACTGGGTCCTGGACTTCCTGACGGGCCGCCCCCAGGTGGTGAGGGTAGGTAACAACATCTCCACCCCGCTGATCCTCAACACTGGGTCCCGACAAGGGTGCGTTCTCAGCCCTCTTCTGTACTCCCTGTTCACCCACGACTGCGTGGCCATGCACGCATCCAACTCAATCATCAATTTTGCAGACGACACTACAGTGGTAGGCTTGAGTACCAACAACGACGAGACGGCCTACAGGGAGGAGGTGAGGGCCCTCGGAGTGTGGTGCCAGGAAAATAACCTCGCACCCAATGTCAACAAAACAAAAGAGATGATCGTGGACTTCAGGAAACAGCAGAGGGAGCAGCCCCCTATCTACATTGACGGGACAGTAGTGGAGAGGGTGGAGAGTTTTAAGTTCCTTGGCGTACACATCACGGACAAACTGAAATGGTCCACCCACACAGACAGCGTGGTGAAGAAGGTGCAGCAGCGCCTCTTTAACCTCAGGAGGCTGAAGAAATTCGGCTTGTCACCAAAAACACTCACAAACTTTTACAGATGCACAATCGAGAGCATCCTGTCGGGCCTGGTACAGCAGCTGCTCCGCCCATAACCGTAAGGCTCTCCAGAGGGTAGTGAGGTCTGCACAATGCATCACCGGGTGCCAACTACCTGCCCTCCAGGACACCTACAGCACCCGATGTCACAGGAAGGCCAAAAAGATCATCAAGGACAGCAACCACCCGAGCCACTGCCTGTTCACCCCGATAACATCCAGAAGGCGAGGTCAGTACAGGTGCATCAAAGCTGGAATCGAGAGACTGAAAAACAGCTTCTATCTCAAGGCCATCAGACTGTTAAACAGCCATCACTAACATTGAGTGGCTGCTACCAACATACTGACTCAACTCAAGCCACTTTAATAATGGGAAAATTGATGTAATCAATTTATCACTTGCCACTTTATATTATTTATATTAGATAATGTTTACATAACCTACATTATTCATCTCATATGTATATACTGTACGCCATACCATCTACTGCATCTTGCCATATTGATGTAATTAGATGTATCACTAGCCACTTTAAACAATGCCACTTTATATGTTTTCATAACCTACATTACTCATCTCATATGTATATACTGTACTCTATACCATCTACTGCATCTTGCCATCCTGATGTAATGTATCATTAGCCACCTTAAACAATGCTGCTTTATATGTTTTCATACCCTACAATACTCATCTCATATGTATATACTGTACGCCATACCATCTACTGCATCTTGCCATATTGATGTAATTAGATGTATCACTAGCCACTTTAAACAATGCCACTTTATATGTTTTCATACCCTACAATACTCATCTCATATGTATATACTGTACTCCATACCATCTATTACATCTTGCCTAAGCCATTCGGCCATCACTCATTCATATATCTTTATGTACATATTTTTATTCATTCCTTTACACTTGTGTGTACAAGGTAGTTGTTGTGGAATTGGTAGATTACTTGTTAGATTTACTGCATGGTTGGAACTAGAAGCACAAGCATTTCGCTACACTTGCATTAACACCTGCTAACCATGTGTATGTGACAAATACATTTGATTTGATTTGAATGCCCAATAGAATTCTACTCCGTTATGGTCTGGCATTGCCTACAACAAAATTACAGACTCAATTTTACAAAGCTAGATTTGTTTTGGTTTGTTGCATTGAAAAGGGGCTGATATAATGTTGATTCAATAACAGAAATAAAGTTCATCTATATAGTGCAAACTAATGGAGTGAACTCACTGAAATTCAATCAGTTGTATTTCTGCGCAGCATGGCATTTCTTCTGCGTGGCAGTCCTGGAGCGTGGCTTGTTATTAAGCCTTTCCTACACTGGGCCACTCATAAAGCCAGCGGCAATCTAATTAGAGACCGGTTCTTGAGGCCCACTGGAGTGGAGGAGAGGAAAGAGACAGTTACTCACCTCGGTTAGAGTATTCTCTTTATTTATTTATTGCTCTCTGTTCTTCTTTTCTTATTCGGTGACGGTTACCTCTGTTCTGTCAGAGTATTCTCTCTCTAATGGTGCCGGGGTTTAGGGACTCCTAAAATGAGGGGGTGGTGGTCTGTGTCTATATGTCAATAACAGATTGGTGTCCCTATACCGGGACGGTATATGCGCTAATGTGATTAGCATGACGTTGTAAATAACAGCAAACTTTCCAGGACATAGACATGTCTTATATGGGCAGAAAGCTTAAATTCTTGTTAATCTAACTGCACTGTCCAATTTACAGTAGCTATTACAGTGACAAAATACCATGCTATTGTTTGTGGAGAGAGCACAACAACAAAAAACCTTATCATGGCAACTAGTTTGATACGTTCACCTCTGAAGGTAAATAATGTACATAGATTCAGTAATCTTGCTCTGATTTGTCATCCTGAGGGTCCCAGAGATAACATGTAGCATAGTTTTGTTTGATATAATCCATTTTAATATTCAAAAGTTTGAACCCCTACTGTCCCCCTAGCTCCACACCCACCCCGCCCGGCCATCTAGATGTGTCAAAGTTAGTGTATAAGCTAATGATCCATCATGTATGACATTCCTGTGAGTGTGTAAACTTACATTTTGTATTACCATATAATTTGTGTATGTTCTCTATAGTTATGTACTTGAAAATGTATCAGTTGACCAATTCGGCACATTTGGGCAGACTTGATACAAAATATTGTCCAGTATTGCAATGCTTCACTGGATCAATCTGTAAGCGCATACACTGCTGCCATCCAGTGGCCAAAATCTACATTTGTTTCAAAGGTGATGGAACAAAAATATTGAAAATGCATGTTTATTTGTTTGTATTATCTTTTACCAGATCTTATCTATTATATTCTCCTACATTAATTTTACATTTCCACAAACTTCAAAGTGTTTCCTTTCAAATGATATCAAGCATATGCATATCCTTGCTTCAGGCCCTGAGCTACAGGCAGTTAGATTTGGGTATGTCATTTTAGGCAAAAATTGAAAAAAGGGTCCAATCCTTAAGAGGTTTTAAAGAAGTCTCGAGGTTTTGGTCGCCTGAGGTGGAGTACCTCATGATAAGCTGTAAACCACACTATCTACCACTGTATTTTTTTTTTAGCTGTCTATTTACCACCTCACACCGATGCTGGCACTAAGACCGCACTCAAAAAGCTGTATAAGTCCATAAGCAAACTAGAAAATGCTCATCCAGAAGTGGCACTCCTAGCGGCCGGGTTCTTTAAAATGTAAATCCGTTTTACCTCCTTTCTACCAGCATGTCACATGTGCAACTAGAGGATAAAAAACTGTACACTGCCTTTACTCTACACCAAAGGAGGCTGCTCAGAGGAGGAAGGGGAGAACCATCCTCCTCAGTGAATTTCATAAACATTTCAATTGTAAAACATTTAAAAGTGATCATTTTTAGATAAAACTATACTAAATATATTCACGGCACCAAATAATTGGTTAAAACACACTATTTTGCACAGAAGTACAGTAGCCTCAACAGCCTCAACAGTAGGGTAGCACCATGGTGCAGCCAGAGGACAGCTAGCTTCCATCCTTCTCTGTGTACATTGACTTCAATACAAAACCTAGAAGGCTCATGGTTCTCACCCTCTTCCATAGACTTACACAGTAATTATGACAACTTCTGGAGGATGTCCTCCAGCCTATCAGAGCTCTTGCAGCATGAACTGACATGTTGTCCACCCAATCAAAGGATCAGAGAATTATCTAGTACTGAAAGCATAAGTTACAGCTAGCTAGTACTACAGTGTATAAAATGTGGTGAGTAGTTGACTCAAAGAGAGAGAAAGACAGTAGTTGAACAGTTTTGAACAAATAGATTTCTTCCAAAATGAAGGAGAAGCAAGAGAAATAGAAAGAGATTTAGCATTTATTTAACTTTCAGTTTCACTTACTTAGCTAAAAAATGCAGCTTGTTAGTTTAGCTTACTGAAACACCCTGCTCAAACAGAGGGATGCTCTGTATCTGTCTCTGCTCTGGATCTCTTCCAAGTCAAGGTATGCTTTTGGTATTACTAATGTATTGGCACCGGCCCCGCCGGTGTAACTGCCTACTGACTGTACACTGTAACGTTACTGCATGATTGTAGCGGGTTTACTAACGCGTTAGTTCTATTAGCTATGCTGACTATGATGTTACTTTAGGTAATATGGTGACAACGATGTAGGCTGTGTGTAACGGTTTGGCTTGGAAAGGTTTTTTCGCCTGGTCACATACAGCTAATGTGTTGTGCATTGAAGTCCACAAGCGAAGGGAAGAGGTGAAAGGAGGAGAGCGCATAGATGTGACAAGGAATACAAAGTGGCTGCTATGAAAGTTAACTGTGTTTAAGCCTGGTCAGGGGTGTATTCATTCCGCCGATTCTGTTGTAAAATGTTTTTTAAACGTAAGCAAATGGATTAAAACAGGGATAAACATACCTGCATTTGTCCAATAGAAACTCTCGTTTGCAACGGTTGGACAAATGATTACACCCTATATCAGCTAGATGCAGTCAAGAGTGTGCAAGGCAGTATTGAATGTCACTGTCTGTGACCTCAAATTTGTCTCTCAACCTGTGTGCACTTACAGTAAACTTTCATTCATAGGCTAGGTTGTAGCAACCTCATGATGGGTATAGGGACAATTTGAGTATCATGTAGAAGCCTAAATCTATCGCTGTTACATTGAACTGGGTGAATGAAATATGAATGAGAGTCATTGAATATGCTGTAACAGAAATAAGACCATGCTCATGAAAATAAATCATCCTCCCTCATCTTAAACGACACTGACCGCCACTGCTCCACACACAGAAATGGTACAAAGCTCTTCCTCGCCCTCCATTTGGCAAATCTGATCATTATTCTATCCTCCTGACTCCTGCTTACAAGCAAAAACTAAAGCAGGAAGTACCAGTTACTCGCTCAATACAGAAGTGGTCAAATTACGCAGATGCTATGCTACAGGGCTATTTTGCTAGCACCAACTGGAATATGTTCCAGGATTCATCCGTTGGCATTGAGGAGTATACCACCTCAGTCACTGACTTCATCAACAAGTGCATCGATGACGTCGTCCCCACAGTGACCGTACGTACATATTCCAACCAGAAGCCATGGATTGCAGGCAACATCTGCACTGAGTTTACGGCTTGAGCTGCCGCTTTCAAGCAGCGGGACCGTTATCCGGACTCTTAAAATAAATCATGCTATGCCCTCAGACGAACCATCGAACAGACAAAGAGTCAATATAGGATTAAGACTGAATTTTAACACACCGGCTCTGACGTTCGTCGAATGTGGCAGGGCTTGCAAACTATTACGGTTTACAAAGGGAAACCCAGCCGCAAGCTGCCAAGTGACGCGAGCCTACCAAACCGGCTAAATACCTTTTTTATGCTCGCTTCGAGGCAACCAACACGGAAGCATGCAAGAGAGCACCAGCTGTTCCAGACGACTGTGTGATCACGCTCGCCGTAGCCAATGTAAGACCTTTAAAGAGGTCAACATTCACAAGGCCGCGGGGCCAGACGGATTACCAGGGCGTGTACTCAGAGCATGCATGGACCAAATAAAATAAAATAAAATTGTACTTATCACATGCGCCGAATACAACAGGTAGACCTTACTTACAAGACAGTTTTAAGAAAAAGAAGTTAAGTAAAAAATACCCCAACATGCAAGTGTCTTCACTGAAATGTTCGCCCTCTCCCTGGACGTGTCTGTAATACCTACATGTTTCAAGCAGACCACCATAGTCCCTGTGCCCAAGAACGCCAAGGTAACCTGCCTAAATGACTACCGCCCCATAGCACTCAAGTCTGAGGCCATGAAGTGCTTTGAAAGGCTGGTCATGGTTCACATCAATATCATCATCCCGGAAACCCTAGACCCAGTCAAATTCACATACCGCCCCAACAGATCCACAGATGTTGCAATCTCAATTGCACTCCACACTGTCCTTTCCTAGTAGACAAAAGGAACACCTATGTGAGAATGCTGTTCATTGACTACAGCTCAGGGTTCAACACCATAGTGCCCACAAAGCTCAGCACTAAGCTAAGGACCCTGGGACTAAACACCTCCCTCTGCAACTGGATCCTGGACTTCCTGATGGGCCACCACCCAGGTGGTAAGGGTAGGCAACAACACATCTGCCATGCTGATCCTCAATACGGTGGCCCCTCAGGGTTGCGTGCCTAGTTCCCTCCTGTACTCTGTATTCACCCACAACTGCATGGCCAAGCATGACTCCAACACCATTAGTAAGTTTGCTGACGACACAACAGTAAGCCTGATCACCGACAACGATGAGACAGTCTATAGGGAGGAGGTCAGAGACCTGGCAGTGTAGTTCCAGGAAAATGACCTATCCCTCAATGTGAGCAAGACAAAGGAGCTGATCGTGGACTACAGGAAAAGGAGGGCCGAACACATCCCCATTCACATTAACGTGGCTGTAGTGGAGCGGGTCGAGAGCTTCAAGTTCCTTGGTGTCCACATCACCAACAAACTATCATGATCAAAACACACCAAGACAGTCGTGAAGAGGGCATGACAACGCCTATTCCCCCTCAGGAGACTGAACATATTTGGCATGGGTCCTCAGATCCTTCAAAAAGTTCTACAGCTGCACCATCGAGAGCATCCTGATTGGTATGGCAACTGCTTGGCATCTGACTGTAAGACCCAACAGAGGTTAATGTGTACAGCCCTGTACATCACTGGGGCCAAGCTTGCTGCCAATCCAGGACCTATATACTAGGCAGTGTCAGAGGAAGGCCCAAAAAATGGTCAAAGACTCCAGCCACCCAACTCATAGACTGTTCTCTCTGCTACCACACGGCAAGCGGTACCGGATCGCCAAGTCTAGGTCCAAAAGACTCCTTAACAGCTTCTAGCCCCAAGCCACAACACTGCTGAACAATTAATCAAATGGCTACATGGACTATTTGCACCCCCCTCCCCTTTACACTGCTGCTACTCGCTGTTTATTAGATGGGGGTAAAGTGACTATGCATAGTCACTTTACCCCTACCTACATATACATATTACCTCAATTACCTTGACTAACCTGTATCCCTGCACATTTATTCGGTATTGGTACCCCCTGTATATAGCCTCTTTATTACAATTTTATTGTGTTACTTTTTTTAACGTTTGTTTTTTTGATAAGAAAATAAGAGTTAAGAAAATATTTAACTACATTGTTGGTTAAGGGCTTGTAAGTAAGCATTTCATGGTAAGGTCTACTATACCTGTTGTATTCGGTGAAATACAATTTGATTACATTTTTGATCTTATCTAGATTTTCTTCAAATGTTCTCTCTCTCTCGCTCTCTCTCTCCCAAAGAAGGGCCAGATGTATACAGAATGGTGTTGTCTGCGTAGAAGTGGATCAGAGAATCACTAACAGCAAGAGCGAAGAGAGTCAGCCCAAGAATTGAACCCTGTGGCACCCCCATAGAGACTGCCAGAAGTCCGGACAACAGGCCCTCCAATTTGACACACTGAACTCTATCTGAGAAGTAGTTGGTGAACCAGGCGAGGCAATCATTTGAGAAGCCACGGCTATTGAGTCTGCCGATAAGAATGCGGTGATTGACAGTCGAAACCTTGGCCAGGTTGATGAAGACGGCTGCACAGTACTGTCTTTTATCGATGGCGGTTATGATATGGTTTAGGACCTTGAGCGTGGCTGAGGTGCACCCATGACCAGCTCGGAAACCAGATTGCATAGTGGAGAAGGTACGGTGGGATTTGAAATGGTCGGTGATCTGTTTGTTAACTTGGCTTTTGAAGATTTTAGAAAGGCAGGGCAGGATGGATATAGGTCTATAACAGTTTGGGTCTAGAGGGGGATGACCGCGGCAGCTTTCCAATCTTTGGGTATCTCAGACGATACGGAAGAGAGGTTGAATAGGCTAGTAATAGGGGTTGCAACAATTTCGGCAGATAATTTTAGAAAGAGAGGGTCCAGATTGTCTAGCCCAGCTGATTTGTAGGGATCCAGATTTTGCAGCTCTTTCAGAACATCAGCTGTCTGGATTTTGGTAAAGGAGAAGCGGGGGGGTGTTTTGGCAAGTTGCTGCAGGGGGTGCTGAGATGTTGGCTGGGGTAGGGGTAGCCAGGTGTAATGCATGGCCAGCCGTGGAAAAATACTTATTGAAATGATCGATTATCATAATTATCGTAATTAGTGCTACAGGAAGCAAATTTCTGTTTGAAAAAGCTAGCCTTAGCTTTCCTAACTGATTTTGATATTGGTTCCTGACTTCCCTGAAAAGTTGCATATCGCAGGGGCTATTCGATTCTAATGCAGAATGCCACAGGATGTTTTTGTGCTGTTCAAGGGCAGTCAAGTCTGGGGTGAACCAAGGGCTATATCTGTTCTGTGTTCTATATTTTTTGAATGGGGCATGCTTATTTAAGATGGAGAGGAAAGCACTTTTGACGTGCAGCCAGGCATCCTCTACTGTTGATTAGAAAGGCCTGCTCACTGAAGTGTTTTAGGGAGCGTTTGACAGTGATGAGGGGTGGTCTTTTGACCATGGACCAATTACACACGCAGGCAATGAGGCAGTGATTGCTGAGATCCTGGTTGAAGACAGCAGAGGTGTATTTAGAGAGCAAGTTGTTCAGGATGATATCTAAGAGGGTGCCCATGGTTACGGATTTAGGGTTGTACCTGGTAGGTTCCTTGATCATTTGTGTGAGATTGAGGGCATCTAGCTTAGATTGTAGGATGGCCGGGTGGTTAAGCATGTCCCAGTTTAGGTCACCTAACAGTACGAACTCTGAAGATAGATGGGGGTCGATCAATTCACATATGGGGTCCAGGGCACAGCTGGGAGCTGAAGAGGGTCTATAACAAGCAGCAGCAGTGAGAGACTTGTTTCTGTAAAGGTGGATTTTTAAAAGTAGAAGCTTGAATTGTTTGGGCACAGACCTGGATAGTATGACAGAACTCTGCAGGCTATCTCTACAGTAGATTAGGGCTCTGGTCAAAAGTAGTGCTCTATGTAGGGAATAGGGTGCCATTTGGGACACATACTCTCTGCTACAGTGGCCTTGGGCCCATTTACTGCCACAGATAGAGAGTCCTTATGGATGGAGGATGGTAGGATGTACTGGCTAATATCAGCTGTAAACTGTAACAACAACACCTCTGTAAGAGATGATGTAAAATGTACAGAGAAAAGTACAGTGCACTTTTTAATTCATCTGAATGCAAGTCTGTAGAAGAAAGACAATGTACTGTATATAACATTCACCCTTTTTGTTCCCATCCCCCATAACCCCCCCCCCCCCCCCCCTTCCCGACATACTTTCAATTTATTTCCACAACAGAGTGCCTTCAAACACATTTTCTATTAAAAGGAAAAAAGTATACACCATACCTCAATACAATACAATACAAAGCCAATATACAATAGCCAAACATTTTATGGAGGTTGTTCTGCTGGTGTGCAGAACTGAGGGAGACATGCTGTGAACAGTACTCCCAGCTGATATCTCCTGGTCTAGTCGTGCATGAGAACACACCTGATAAGAATGTCTCTCCTCGTCAGAGTGAGCAGGCAGATGGCCAAAGGAGGGCAACTCCTAACCTCTCCTCGTGCCAAGTCCTCTCCACTGAGGAGAAGCATACATCATACTCTATCTTTATCACTGTCACGCTAGGTTCTCGATCTCTATCATGAGTCACACCTCCATTATCTGTGTCTGTCTGTGGTTCACGTGAGGATAATCCCATAGTGAACTATTCAGCGAAACCTCAGTATAAAGTGCTTTACCGTAAATGTACAGACACTTGCCACGTTTTGTTTTCAGGAGATCCTTGACTAAGCTTACTGTGATATTTGCTGTTAACCTCTAAGTTTACAGTATATTGCCACCAACTGGGTGTCCACTCCTTCCACTTGGAGATGGCATTTGAAATTGTGTTGGAATTGGGAAACAGTGGTCGGAAAGTTCCAAATTAAGACATAAAAGGTGGGAGAAGTTCCAAGGCCCACTTGATGTTTGTTGACTGTCCGTCATGGTAACCGTTGCTGTCTTCTAACAGAGAACTGGCCACTTGTTTCTTCAGTTCACAAAATAGCAAATCCACCACATAGCAGGTATCTCAATGGATGGGCCAAATGGCAGGTGTGTGTCAGTTGTGTATATGTGTGAGAAAGAAAGAGATGATATAGATACACTGTACATTGAAAATAAGTATGAACAGGGTTGCAGACCAAGTTAGGCCAAGTAGTCCTAAACAGGGTTTTTGAAAATGATTCAAAACACACAAAGAACCATAGATCCAAGAACCCTTCGAATAAAATAAGCAGCCGAGATACAAGAAACAGACATGTCTTAGCAAGAAATAACAGCATGGCAAAGGGCAAACTCCGAAAAACTTTAAACGCTCCTGACTCAGATCTAAATCAGATGACCAAATCTTAACTCCATTAATGATAATGATAGCCTTCCAGTCTATTTTCAGCCAATCGCGGTTATTGTCGGGGTAATTCTTAGCCAATCGTGGTTTCGTGAGGGTCATTTTTAACCTGCTTGTTCTTTTTTCCACCAAATCTTTCTTAAGTAAGACAAAATCAAGCAGAAACTTCTGACCACAACATGGGGCTACGTAATGCTTATTTAAAACAGCCTGCTACGTATACAGTGCCTTCAGAAAGTATTCACAGCCCTTGACCTTTTCCCCATTTTGTTGTGTTACAGCCTGAATTTAAAATGGATTAAATTGAGATCGTGTGTCACAGGCATCACAGGCACACATTACCCCATATTGTCAAAGTGGAATTCTATTTTTAGACATTTTTACAAATTAGTAAAAAATGAAAAGCTGAACATTTACAAAGAGTCAATAAGTATTCAAACCCTTTGTTATGGCAAGGCTAAATAAGTTTAGGAGTAAAAATGTGTTTAACAAGTCACATAATAAGTTGCATGGACTCACTCTGTGTGCAATAATAGTGTTTAACATTATTTTTTAATGACTACTTCATCTCTGTACCCCACACATACAATTATCTGTAAGGTCCCTCAGTTGAGCAGTGAATTTCAAACAGAGATTCAACCACAAAGACCAGGGAGGTTTTCCAATGCCTCGCAAAGTAGGGCACCTATTGGTAGATGGGAAGAAAAAAAAAAGCAGACGTGAATATCTCTTTCAGCATGGTGATGTTATTAATTACACTTTGGATGGTGTATCAATACACACAGTCACTACAAAGATGCAGGAGTGCTTCTTAACGCAGTTGCCGGAGAGGAAGGAAACCGCTCAGGGATTTCACTATGAGGCCAATAGTGACTTTTAAACAGCTACAGAGTTTAATGGCTGTGATAGGAGAAAACTGAGGATCGATCAACAACATGGTAGGTACTCCACAATACTAACCTAAATTACAGAGTGAAAAGAAGGAAAGCTTTACAGAATAAAAACAATCCAAAAC
This sequence comes from Salmo salar, assembly GCF_965601325.2. Classification (NCBI taxonomy): domain Eukaryota; kingdom Metazoa; phylum Chordata; class Actinopteri; order Salmoniformes; family Salmonidae; genus Salmo; species Salmo salar. The sequence continues at coordinate 44,758,498 of NC_138307.1, read as the reverse complement.
ATGGATCCTGTTTGCAAAAAAAATGTGGCAAGGAAACAGGGTTGGGGAGTAAAGGATTACAAAAAAACAGTAACTGTAATCCATTACGTTACCAGCAAAAAAATATTGTAATTAGATTACAGACACTTTTGAAAAACTAGATGATTACTTCGAGGGATACCTTTTAAATTCAGAAAGGATGTTTGCAGAAAACAAACAACTTCTCTGTTTTCTCAATATTCAAATCAGCATTGAATAAGGCGCAAATTTAAGTTTGTTCTACCTGAGCAAGTCTGACCACAAGTCAGAGACCACTATGATGACACACCAAATGTGTTTATGGATTGCGGGAAAACTGCAGGAATAGGGTTTTGTAGGCTACAGTCCAAGCTATGTCTTCCAATGGTGTGACTGCTGTCGGCATCCAAATATTATCCAACTTGAATAAATGCTTGGAGGTAAGGATGACAGCAGTGGTGTAGTCTACGGCGATACGGATATCACTTATTATTGATATCTACATAGCGCATTGATGTGAATCACACTGCTGCTCTCTCATTTAGCTATTTGCGCCTTACGGATTGTGGTTGTTGTGGATGGCTGTTCACAAATCTAAATGTGTATTTGAACCCAATAATGGTTGAATTCAAGAAGTTTAAGCTGCCTATCATTCATTGTTTTTGAAACCAGTGGACAGCCAGTGAAAAATGCGCTCTTGCAACAGCTGCATAGTGCGAATCACAGCCTATGGAATAAAGTGGGGCTTTTATCATGCTGATAAAAAACAATTATCCATAGGCCTATGGACACATGCTGAAACTTGCACACTTTTGATAGACTTAACGGGGCAATCTGTAGTTGCAACATCCATTTTTGGATTTATAAATTATATACATACATATAAATCCATTGATTCTTGAAGAATACAACTTAGAAATCCCTCATGAGTTTAGTTCAACTGTCACACTCCATGAGAACCCAAAATATAAGCTTGTTTTATTCCAATGTTTGTAAACATTGTAAATGTAAACAAACACTGAATAGCCTCATAACATGGATAAAACAAAACATTTTATATCATGGATGGTCAGTCCTTGCATCCATAGTTCTGTCTATTAATCTGAGAGTGGTTACATTTGTCCAGGCCCATCCCTCAGCGTTTGACCAAAACAGAGGTGGGGTGACCGTTTTGTTGTTGTTTCATATGTGGATTTGTTCTTTAAACATCTGCACATTATCAAGATATCAAGTGTCACCAACAAAAAGGTAAACAATAGGTCTATAGAAAATGCAGCATATGGCATTCATTTTTCACATGTAAATAGCACTTTTCAATAGTGCTCAAAGCATGCCATTCCATGAGCGCAGCATTTATTTTTCAACTCAAATCAATGAGCCCAATCAGTCCATGACAACAAAATCTTAAACACAGAGTAGGGCTGACTAATAAGTCCTTAGTTTCGTGGTCATGCTCAGGTAAAACAATTTGGCTAATCTGTACTTCCATATTTCCAAGTCTTGTTCTTGAATATCAAGGGGTATAACATTTATTGTAATGACTGGAATTCTGATAGAATTTGGTTAATAATGTAAAGATATCATTTAATCGTATTATTGTATGTAGTAGAAAGTGATGGGTTCGAAGAAGCCTACATAACAAACCCTTAAAGTAAAATTTAACATCCAAATTTGGCCAGCCATGTAAACTTTAACAGTGATTTATCCTGCAATAGATGTTGTTCAATTGGTAACATACATTTTTGTCTTCTTCTAGTGCCTCTTAAGGGGAAAGTCATCTAAAAGTAACGGAATGTAATCAGATTACGTTACTGAGTTTGGGTAATCGAAAAGTTACATTACTGATTACAATTTTTGACAAGTAACTAGTAACTCAAATCAAATGTATTTATATAGCCCTTCTTACATCAGCTGATATCTCAAAGTGCTGTACAGAAACCCAGCCTAAACCCCAAACAGCAAGCAATGCAGGTGTAGAAGCACGGTGGCTAGGAAAAACTCCCTAGAAAGGCCAAAACCTAGGAAGAAACCTAGAGAGGAACCAGGCTATGAGGGGTGGCCAGTCCTCTTCTGGCTGTGCCAGGTGTTCAAATGTTCATAAATGACCAGCATGGTCAAATAATAATAATCATAGTAGTTGTCGAGGGTGAAACAAGTCAGTAACACAAGAGTAAGTGTCAGTTGGCTTTTTCATAGCCAATCTTTGAGAGTATCTCTACCGCTTCTGCTGTCTCCAGAGAGTTGAACAGCAGGTCTGGGACAGGTTGCATGTCCGGTGAACAGGTCAGGGTTCCAGCAGGTCTGGGACAGCAGGTCTGGGACAGGTAGCACATCCGGTGAACAGGTCAGGGTTCCATAGCCGCAGGCAGAACAGTTGGAACTGGAGAAGCAGCACGGCCAGGTGGACTGGGGACAGCAAGGAGTCATCAAGCCAGGTAGTCCTGAGGCATGGTCCTAGGGCTCAGGTCCTCCGAGAGAGAGAAAGAAAGAGAGAAAGAGAGAATTAGAGAGCATATTTAAATTTACACAGGACACCGGAAAAGACGAGAAATACTCCAGATGTGACAGTCTGACCCTAGCCCCCCGACACATAAACTACTGTAACGGATTACATTTAGAAAGTAACCTACACAACCCTGCAAGGAAATGAACTTTATGTCCTGAATACAAAGCGTGTTTGGGGCATGCTCTGATCAGTTACACCTGTCCTTGTTATTGTCTCCAACCCTTCCAGGTGTCGCTTTTTTCCCTCAGTGTATTTATCCCTGTGTCTCCTGTCTCTCTGTGCCAGTTTGTCTTGTATGTTTCCAAGTCAACCAGCGTTTTTACTGTTCTCCTGCTTTTTGCATTCTCCTTTTTCTAGTCCTCCCAGTTCTGACCCTTGCCTGTTTCTGGACTTTGTACCTGCCTGCCTGACCATTCTACCTGCCTTGACCATGAGCCTGTCTGCCACTCTGTACCTCCTGAACTCTGATCTGGTTTTGACATTTTTGCCTGTCCACGACCATTCTCTTGCCTACCTCTTTGGATTAATAAAAATTGAAAGACTGCAACCATCTGCCTCCTGTGTCTGCATTTGGGTCTCGCCTTGTGCCTTGATAGTATCACTGAGTACCATTCTTCATATTTTAAAGCATAATGGTGGCTGTATCATATTATGGGTATGCTTGTCATAGGCAAGGATGAGGGAGTTTTTAAAAAAGAAATTGAATATAGCACAAAATCCTGCTAGAAAACCTGGTTCAGTCTGCTTTCCAACAGACACTGGGAGATGAATTCGCCTTTCAACTTGACAATAGCCTAAAACACATGGCCAAATATACACTGGACTTCCTTACCAAGACAACATTGCATTAACTTGAGTGGCCTAGTTACAGTTTTGACTTAAATTGGCTTGAAAATCTATGGTATGACTTGAAAATGGCTGTCTACCAATTATCAACAACCAACTTGACAGAGCTTTAAGAATAAAAAAATAATAATGTGCAAATATTGTATAATCCAGGTGTGCAAAGCTGTTAGAGAATTACCCAGAAAGACGCACAGTTGCCAAATGTGATTCTAACATGTATTGACTCAGGGGTGTGAATAATATATATTTATATATTTCATTTTCAATTTGCACAAATGAAGAAAAAAACATGTTTTCAATTTGTCATTATTGGGTATTGTGTGTAGATAGGTGAACCAAAAATCTCAATTTAATAAATTTTTAGTGCTGGGGTGTGAATACTTTCTGAAGGCACTGTAAGGGAGCAAGTCTTTCTGTCTTTCTGTCTCTCTCTTTGTCTCTTTGTTTCTCTCTTTCTTCTCTCTCTCTCTGTCTCTTTGTGTCTCCCTCTTTCTACTCTCTCTCTCTCTCTCTTTTTCTAAAATCCCGATGAGCCCACTCTGTGCGGTATCGACGTGTACTTCATTCAAAATGCCTTATTAGCTCAGCAGACACCTAGGCCAGGGAACAATTCTTAGCATCACACACACTCACATCATAAAGCTATTTTTGAATCTGAATAATACGAGGTTCTTCACACGGCTGAGCCCTGAGCAACGGGAGTTTACGAGATTCTGGAAAGTCTCTTCAACATCTTACTGGGATGGGGTATGGACAACTGAAATGAAAACAACCTCCTTGCTATCATATGGAGAGTCGTTTGCTGACTGGTTTTCTGTGTGAGTAGGCCTAGAACCTGTTCTCTGAGTGTTGAGATGACTTCATGGAATTATAATCGCTACACTTGATTTTCAGGTCATGTAACGTGAAAACATGGTTCCGAGTAATATTGGATTAGCCACTTCAGCTGTATTATCAGTTCAAAGTGTGAAAGACTTGAGATGCTTATGTGATCACTCACAAGGGCTGGAGATTGTGCTACATGAGTTGTC
>NC_138307.1:44641618-44751618 GCF_965601325.2 Salmo salar | reverse complement strand
AATAGGCGTGTGATGTGGTGGTTAGTGGTTAGCCTAGCTAGCGCCTGTCTGTGGGCTGGTAAAGAGACAGGAAGACTCAGGATCTGTCCCAAATGGCAGTCTATTCCCTATATAGTGAATAGGGTGACATTTGGGAGGCACATCAGTCAGAGAAGAGGCACCATAGAGGCCAGTTAGCTACTCATTTCACCCTGCTGGCTGGGCGAATGGATAGTGGTTATTTACAGACGTGGAAGTTTACGTTTATATTTTGTCCATTTATGCAGATTATTTTATCCAGAAGGATTTATAGGCAGATCCTGGACTTACAGTCAATTTCTCTGGAGAACAATCTCACTACATGTCTGTTTACTCATTTTTTCAATCCTGGCTACAGGACAGGAATGTTGCTCTGTAGTTTATCTTGGGCCCAGTCTTTCCTCGTCAGGTCACTAGTTCAGGAATGGAGTGATGTCAGACGATGTCACCATCCCACTAACTACACACTTCTCTAAACAGTATCCCTTTTTAACATCAACATTCAGCTCTTAGAAAGAAAAGGTCTAAATTAAGATAACTAGGCCTAAATATGGATATGCTCAGTAAGGGATGCCTTTTCATACGCCCAGAGTCAAATCATTTGAAACTTCAGAAAATAGAGGGGGTAAATTATGAATACAAACAAAACCTAATAATACTTATAATTTCCTTGTACTCCCCCCAATCATTAGTTTTAAACTTCCTCATTGGTTATGTGATTGAACATGCGCTACCCTTGGATACAATACTGTACTTAAAATCTATGAAACTCCCATACCTAATATACTACTTGACTAATTTGGGCCAAGCTTGCTTTTCAACATTAAAACCCCTTCAGTCTGTCTGCAAACAGGCTCTCAAAGTGTTTGATAGGAATACCCTGCCATTAGACACACACAACTGTGATTGATGTGCACTGTCCCTGTAAAATAAAATTAACTCAACCTGCAATCCACTTTCCTGACCTGACATTGTTCCACGTAATGGAAACAGATTATAATGTTAGAATACATTCACTTCCTGTTCAATTCACTGGTGTTACTAAACAATCAAACCAATAATCAATAAACAGAAACTATCACAAAACTTTTACGATTCAACTATCCAAACCTGAATCGCATAGCGCCAAATATATATGCTAGCGCGCGCGACTAACTCACCTATTCTTTCCAGTAGGCAAAATATAACCCCTACTCAAACAACGTTCTGCCTTACCTCTATCATAAGAGTAAAACCAAACTTTTCAACTTTCCATTATTTTGAATGAATTAGTCTTTCAATTTAACCTAATCAATCTATTAAAACATTCAGTTTATATCTTAAACAAACACTAACAACCGTATTGTTCCAGTCAAAACATACAGTGTGATGCTTCCGGATGCTGGAGTGAGTAGTCGTGCTGTTCTTCGCTCCGCGGGTAATATTACATTTCCTTACATCACAACGGAACGATTTGATTAGTGTAATGTTAGCTAGTTAGCTACATAGTTGTCTTTGCATCAAGGATAAAGGTGTAGCTAAAGGTGTAGGTGTAGCTTTGAGAAACTAACTTTGAGAAACTAACAAGGTTAGCTAGCCAGCTAGCCAGCTGTATTCGTTCGTTCGCGCCATTTTCCAAACGGCGTCAACATCACCACACCACAGCCATTGCTAGCTAGCCAACTTTACCAACTAGCGGTACTGTAGAAACTAAATACATTACAACGGAACGATTTGATTAGTGTAACGTTAGCTAGCTACATAGTTGTCTTTGTATCAAAGATAAAGGTAAATGCAGCCACTGCTAGCTAGCCAACTCTACCAGCTAGCAGTACTGTATCATTTTTAGTCAATAAGATTTTTGCAACGTAAGCTTTCGAGTTGTGTAGTCCACTTGTGTAGCTAGCAGGACTGACTTTGTGTTAGCTAGCCAACGTTGAATTACTTCTGCATTATGAAAGGAATTAGACACGGACACGAATGATCCATTGGTAGTTTGTTGTAACCAAGTATTGGTGCCAACCGTGTGTTATTGGATGCTAGCATGCTAGTTAGCTACGGCGTCATAAGACACGGTGCACTGGGTGGGTTTCACGGAAGAATACTGTATCAAGTTATCTAGCTGAATAAACTAGAGGTCGACCGATTAATCGGAATGGCCGATTAATTAGGGCCGATTTCAAGTTTTCATAACAATCGGTAATCGGTATTTTTGGCCACCGATTTGCCAATTTTTTTTTTTTTACACCTTTATTTAACTAGGCAAGTCAGATTAAGAACACATTCTTATTTACAATGACGGTCTAGAAACGGGGGTTAACTGCCTTGTTCAGGGGGGATTCGGTTTTGCAACCTTCGGTTACCAGTCCAACGCTCTAACCACCTGCCTTACATTGCACTCCACAAGGATTAACAGGCTGACTACCTGTAACGCGAGGGCAGCAAGAAGCAAAGGTAAGTTGCTAGCTAGCATTAAACTTATAAAAAACGATCAATCTTAACATAATCACTAGTTAACTACACATGGTTGATGATATTACTAGTTTATCTAACGTGTCCTGCGTTGCATATGATCGATGCAGTGCCTGTTAATTTTCATTGAATCACAGCCTACTTCGACAAACGGGTGTTGATTTAACAAGCGCATTTGCGAAAAAAGTACTGTCGTTGCACCAATGTACCTAACCATAAACATCAATGCCTAACAGGAATATTTAGACTTAGCCACCCGTTAGATAAAATACGGAACGGTTCCGTATGTCAATGAAAGAAAATAACGTTTGTTTTCGAGATGATAGTTTCCAGATTCGACCATATTAATGACCCAAGGCTCGTATATCTGTGTGTTTATTATATTATAATTAAGTCTATGATTTGATAGAGCAGTCTGACTGAGCAGTGGTAGGCAGCAGCAGGCTCGTAAGCATTCATTCAAACAGCCCCTCGCTGTGCTTCAAGCATTGCGCTGTTTATGACTTCAACCTGGGTGGGTATAATTTGTGGAACATTCCAACAGGAATCTATCCCAAAAACTTCGTAAATAACAAGGTTTCCAAAAAACAACGCATACAAAGTTGTATAGCGGCAGAATAAGATACCGGGTAGGGAGTGGTCTATTTCATTGCGTTTTTCACTCATCACGTTTATTCCGGAAAATGTCTGTCCTCACATGTCTGATTGCCTATGGACAAACATTAAGAATAAGCTACGTGGTGAGTTGATGCCTATTCGGCAGCTAGTTAGCTAGGTTTGTATGCGTTGCTACTTTGTATGCGTTGTTGGTTGGCAACCTTTTACTTTACGTTTTTTGGAACAGATTCCTGTTGGAACGTTCCACAAATTATACCCACCCCTTCAAGCCTATCAACTCCCAAGATTAGGCTGGTGTAACCGATGTGAAATGGCTAGCTAGTTAGCCGGGTGCACGCTAATAGTGTTTCAAACGTCACTTGCTCTGAGACTTGGAGTAGTTTTTTCCCTTCCTCTGCATGGGTAACGCTGCTTTGAGGGTAGCTGTTGTCGATGTGTTCCTGGTTTGAGCCCAGGTAGGAGCGAGGAGAGGGACGGAAGCTATACTGTTACACTGGCAATACTAAAGTGCCTATAAGAACATCCAATAGTCAAAGGTATATGAAATACAAATCGTATAGAGAGAAATAGTCCTATAATTCCTATAATAATATAATAACTACAACCTAAAACTTCTTACCTGGGAATATTGAAGACTCATGTTAAAAGGAACCACTAGCTTTCATATGTTCCCATGTTCTGAGCAAGGCACTTAAAACATTAGCTTTCTTACATGGCACACGACCCACGTGGAGTTCCAGGTCTCCGGCAGCTTCTGGAACTGCCGGTCTGCAGCCAACAAGGCAGAGTTCATCTCAGCCTATGCTACCCTCCAGTCCCTCGACTTCTTGGCGCTGACGGAAACATGGATTACCACAGAAAACACTGCTACTCCTACTGCTCTCTCCTCGTCTGACCACGTGTTCTCGCTTACCCCGAGATCATCTGGTCAGCGGGGTGGCGGGACTGGAATCCTCATCTCTCAATTTGTAAGTCGCTCTGGATAAGAGCGTCTGCTAAATGACTAAAATGTAAATGTAAATCTCTCCCAAGTGGAAATTCTCTCTTTCTCCCCTGACCCATCTGTCTATCTGCCTCCTTTGAATTCCATGCTGTCACAATCACTAGCCCATTCAAGCTTAACATCCTTATCATTTATCGCCCTCCAGGTTCCCTTGGAGAGTTCATCAATGAGCTTGACGCCTTGATAAGTTCCTTTCCTGAGGATGGCTCACCCCTCACAATTCTGGGTGACTTTAACCTCCCTACGTCTACCTTTGACTCATTTCTCTCTGCCTACTTCTTTCCACTCCTCTCCTTTTTTGGCCTCACTCTCTCACCGTCCCCCCCTACTCACAAGGCAGGCAATACACTTGACGTCATCTTTACTAGATGCTGTTCTTCTACCAATCTCACTGCAACTCCCCTCCAAGTCTCCGACCACTACCTTGTATCCTTTTCCCTCTCGCTCTCCTCCAACACTACTCACTCTGCCCCTACTCAGATGGTATTGCGCCGTCGCAACCTTCGCTCTCTCTCTCCTGCTACTCTCCATTCTATCATCTCTTCCCTCTGCTCAATCCCTCTCCAACCAATCTCCTGATTCTGCCTCCTCAACCCTCCTCTCCTCCCTTTCTGCATCCTTTGACTCTCTTTGTCCCCTATCCTCCCGGCCGGCTCGGTCCTCCCCTCCTGCTCCGTGGCTTGACGACTCATTGCGAGCTCACAGAACAGGGCTCCGGGCAGCCGAGCGGAAATGGAGGAAAACTAGCCTCCCTGCGGACCTGGTATCTTTTCACTCCCTCCTCTCCACATTTTCTTCCTCTGTTTCTGCTGCTAAAGCCACTTTCTACCACTCTAAATTCCAAGCATCTGCCTCTAACCCTAGGAAGCTCTTTCCCACCTTCTCCTCCCTCCTGAATCCTCCTCCCCCCCTCCTCCCTCTCTGCGAACGACTTTGTCAACCATTTTGAAAAGAAGGTTGACGACATCCGATCCTCGTTTGTTAAGTCAAACGACACCGCTGGTCCTGCTCACATTGCCCTACCCTATGCTTTGACCTCTTTCTCCCCTCTCTCTCCAGATGAAATCTTGCGACTTGTGACGGCCGGCCGCACAACAACCTGCCCGCTTGACCCTATCCCCTCCTCTCTTCTCCAAACCATTTCTGGAGACCTTCTCCCTTACCTCACCTCGCTCATCAACTCATCCTTGACCGCTGACTACGTCCCTTCCGTCTTCAAGAGAGCGAGAGTTGCACCCCTTCTCAAAAAACCTACACTCGATCCCTCCGATGTCAACAACTACAGACCAGTATCCCTTCTTTCTTTCCTCTCCAAAACTCTTGAGCGTGCCGTCCTTGGCCAGCTCTCTTGCAATCTCTCTCAGAATTACTTTCTTGATCCAAATCAGTCAGGTTTCAAGACTGGTCATTCAACTGAGACGGCTCTTCTCTGTGTCACGGAGGCTCTTCGCACTGCTAAAGCTAACTCTCTCTCCTCTGCTCTCATCCTTCTAGACCTATCTGCTGCCTTTGATAGTGTGAACCATCAGATCCTCCTCTCCACCCTCTCCGAGTTGGGCATCTCCGGCGCGGCTCACTCTTGGATTGTGTCCTACCTGACAGGTCGCTCCTACCAGGTGGCATGGTGAGAATCCGTCTCCGCACCACATGCTCTCACCACTGGTGTCCCCCAGGGCTCAGTTCTAGGCCCTCTCCTATTCTCGCTATACACCAAGTCACTTGGCTCTGTCATATCCTCACATGGTCTCTCCTATCATTGCTACGCAGACGACACACAATTAATCTTCTCCTTTCCCCCTTCTGATAACCAAGTGGCGAATCGCATCTCTGCATGTCTGGCAGACATATCAGTGTGGATGACGGATCACCACCTCAAGCTGAACCTCGGCAAGACGGAGCTGCTCTTCCTCCCGGGGAAGGACTGCCCGTTCCATGATCTCGCCATCATGGTTGACAACTCCATTGTGTCCTCCTCCCAGAGTGCTAAGAGCCTTGGCGTGACCCTGGACAACACCCTGTCATTCTCCGCTAACATCAAGGCGGTGACCCGATCCTGTAGGTTCATGCTCTACAACATTCAGAGTACGACCCTGCCTCACACAGGAAGCGGCGCAGGTCCTAATCCAGGCACTTGTCATCTCCCGTCTGGATTACTGCAACTCGCTGTTGGCGGGGCTCCCTGCCTGTGCCATCAAACCCCTACAACTCATCCAGAACGCCGCAGCCCGTCTGGTGTTCAACCTTCCCAAGTTCTGTCACGTCACCCCGCTCCTCCGCACACTCCACTGGCTTCCAGTTGAAGCTCTCATCTGCTACAAGACCATGGTGCTTGCCTACGGAGCTGTGAGGGGAACGGCACCTCCGTATCTTCAGGCTCTGATCAGTCCCTACACCCAAAGAAGGGCACTGCGTTCATCCACCTCTGGCCTGCTCGCCTCCCTACCTCTGCGGAAGCACAGTTCCCGCTCAGCCCAGTCAAAACTGTTCGCTGCTCTGGCATCCCAATGGTGGAACAAGCTCCCTCACGACGCCAGGACAGCGGAGTCAATCACCACCTTCCGGAGACACCTGAAACCCCAACTCTTTAAGGAATACCTGGGATAGGATTAACTTGTTGGGGCTAGGGGGCAGTATTTGCACTGCCGGATAAAAAACGTACCCGATTTAATCTGGTTACTACTCCTGCCCAGTAACTAGAATATGCATATAATTGTTTGATTTGGATAGAAAACACCCTAAAGTTTCTAAAACTGTTTGAATGTTGTCTGTGAGTATAACAGAACTCATTTGGCAGGCCAAAACCTGAGAAGATTCCTTACTGGAAGTGGCCTGTCTGACAATTTCTTGCCCTCCTTGATCATCTCTAACAAATACAGGGGACCTCTGGCATGACGTGACACTTCCTACGGCTCCCATGGGCTCTCAGAAGGCAGGAAATAGCTGAACGATGTAATTCCATCCCCAGGCTGAAACACATTAGCGCGTTTGGCAAGTGCTCTATCAGAGGGCCATTAGACTGAGGCTCGTGCATGAGGGGATAGCATGCTTTTACTTTCACTCTCTTTGTAATAAAAAACGATTTCCCGGTCGGAATATTATCGCTTTTTTACGAGAAAAATGGCATAAAAATTGATTTTAAACAGCGGTTGACATGCTTCGAAGTACGGTAATGGAATATTTAGAAATTTTTGGTCACGAAATGCACCGTGCTCGTAACCCTTCTTTACCCTTTCGGATAGTGTCTTGAACGCACGAACAAAACGCCACTATTTGGATATAACAATGGATTATTTGGGACCAAACCAACATTTGTTATTGAAGTAGAAGTCCTGGGAGTGCATTCTGACGAAGACAGCAAAGGTAATAACATTTTTCTTATAGTAAATCTGACTTTGGTGAATGCTAAACTTGCTGGGTGTCTAACCTCTTATGGCTAGGGGGCAGTATTTTCACGGCTGGATAAAAAACGTACCCGATTTAATCTGGTTACTAATCCTACCCAGTAACTAGAATATGCATATACTTATTATATATGGATAGAAAACACCCTAAAGTTTCTAAAACTGTTTGAATGGTGTCTGTGAGTATAACAGAACTCAAAAGGCAGGTCAAAACCTGAGAGATTCCTTTACAGGAAGTGGCCTGTCTGACCATTTCTGGAACTTCTTTGCAATCTCTATCTTTTACAAAGGATCTCTGCTCTAACGTGACACTTCCTACGTCGTCCATGGGCGCTCAGAGCCCGGGAAAAACCTGAATGTCGTCATCCCAGCCCCAGGCTGAAACACATTATCGCCTTTCTCAAGTGGCCGATCAAGGGACTGTGGGCTTAGGCGCGTGACCTGGCTGCTCCCGTCTTTGTGATTTTTTCCTCTGTTTGCCGAAAAGGAGATTCCCGGTCAGAATATTATCGCTTTTCTACGAGAAAAATGGCATAAAAATTGATTTTAAACAGCGGTTGACATGCTTCAAAGTACGGTAATGGAATATTTAGAATTTTTTTGTCACGAATTGCGCCATGCGCACGACCCTTATTTACCATTTCGGATAGTGTCTGGGACGCACGAACAAAACGCCGCTTTCGGATATAACGATGGATTATTTTGGACCAAACCAACATTTGTTATTGAAGTGGCAGTCCTGGGAGTGCATTCTGACGAAGACAACAAAAGGTAATCAAACTTTTATAATAGTAAATCTGATATTGGTGAGTGCTAAACTTGCCGGGTGTCTAAATAGCTAGCCCGTGATGGATGGGCTATGTACTTAGAATATTGCAAAATGTGCTTTCACCAAAAAGCTATTTTAAAATCGGACATATCGAGTGCATAGAGGAGTTCTGTATCTATAATTCTTAAAATAATTGTTATGCTTTTTGTGAACGTTTATCGTGAGTAATTTACTAAATTATTAGCAAATTCCTCCGGAAGTTGGGGGGGTATGCTAGTTCTGAACGTCACATGCTAATGTAAAAAGCTGTTTTTTGATATAAATATGAACTTGATTGAACAAAACATGCATGTATTGTGTAACATAATGTCCTAGGTGTGTCATCTGATGAAGATCATCAAAGGTTAGTGCTGCATTTAGCTGTCTTCTGGGTTTTTGTGACATTATATGCTAGCTTGAAAAATGGGTGTCTGATTATTTCTTGCTTGGTACTCTGCTGACATAATCTAATGTTTTGCTTTCGCTGTAAAGCCTTTTTGAAATCGGACAGTGTGGTTAGATAAAGGAGAGTCTTGTCTTTAAAATGCTGTGAAATAGTCATATGTTTCAAAAATGGAAGTTTTTGTATTTTTGAGGAATTTGTAATTCGCGCCACGCCTATCATTGGATATTGGAGCAGGTGTTCCGCTAGCGGAACGTCTAGATGTAAGAGGCTAAATAGCTAGCCCTGTGATGCCGGGCTATCTACTGAGAATATTGCAAAATGTGCTTTCACCGAAAAGCTATTTTAAAATCGGACATAGCGAGTGCATAGAGGAGTTCTGTATCTATAATTCTTAAAATAATTGTTATGTTTTTTGTGAACGTTTATCGTGAGTAATTTAGTAAATTCACCGGCAGTGTTCGGTGGGATTGCTAGTCACATGCTAATGTAAAAAGCTGTTTTTTGATATAAATATGAACTTGATTGAACAAAACATGCATGTATTGTATAACATAATGTCCTAGGGTTGTCATCTGATGAAGATCATCAAAGGTTAGTGCTGCATTTAGCTGTGGTTTGGGTTTATGTGACATTATATGTTAACTTGAAAAATGGGTGTCTGATTATTTCTGGCTGGGTACTCTGCTGACATAATCTAATGTTTTGCTTTCGTTGTAAAGCCTTTTTGAAATCGGACAGTGTGGTTAGATTAACGGGAGTCTTGTCTTTAAAATGGTGTAAAATAGTCATATGTTTGAAAAATTGAAGTTTTTGCATTTGAGGTATTTGAATATCGCGCCACGGGATTACACAAGCGTCCCACCTAGCCCATAGAGGTTAGGGCTACCCCCCCACTTCTCTTAATTTCCGCCTGAAGACATACCCAAATCTAACTGTCTGTAGCTCAGGCCCAGTAGCAAGGATATGCATCTTCTTGGTATCATTTGAAAGGAAACACTCTGAAGTTTGTGGAAATGTGAATTGAATGTAGGAGAATATAACACAATAGATCTGGTAGAAGAAAATACAAGGAAACAAACATACGTTTTTTGGTTTCTATTGTTGTTGCACCATCTTTCAACTGAAAAGGAACAGCCAAACATTCAGATAGGATGCTGGGGGTAATTTCTATGCAGAATGTAAGAGGGCAACAGTATCTGAGAAAAGTTTCAGAAACATATCTTCAGGAATGAGCGAGCTACATGACATTGAGCATGAAGTCACCCAGGTGTCCCACACAAATGTAGCCAAATGTACCCAAGTGGCCAAATTGGTACAGTGATACATTTTGATGTAAAAAAATATATAGAATATAATTTTTGTATTTTGTAACACACCCCTCAAAAAAAGTACAAAAAAATACAAATATAAAATGTTGAAAAATTTTAATAACAAGGGTAACTATTTACATACATTCAATGTACAATATTGTGAGGACCCTCAGTCCTCTACACAAAATTGTGCTGCTTGTGCCATGGCCCATAGCAGTCTCTTTCTGCTGTAAAGCAGGGGGTTACTGAACAGGTGGTGCAGGTGATGGGGCATTTCCTGTGACAAAGGGCACAGCGTCGCCTCCCCACTGTGCCCTTTTTGCCCTGAGGCACATTCATGCCTGCAGAGATGAATTTAGGCAGGTGAACACCACTGGTTGAAGGAGCAGAAGAGGTAGAGGGGACAGAGGTAGAGGGGACAGAGGTAGAGGGGACAGAGGTAGAGGGGACAGAGGTAGAGGGGACAGAAGGTGCTGCAGTGGACTTACTGTAGCCAGCAAGCTCCTGGATGAGCAGCTCTCGGAAGGCTAGCTGTGAGATGGGGGGCTTTCCACAGCTCTTGGCCATTTCCTTCTGTATGATAAATGAATTCACAACAGCAATGTCAATGAAATGATAAAAAAAAGTATTGTACCATTTCATGGTCTTGTGGAGCACATTATAGTAGCCTATCAGTGCATCTGACAGGTCTACACCCCCCATGCTCTTGTTATAGTCCTTGATAGCTGCAGGAATGGGGACATTTTTGGCTGTCCATGCCCCAGTAGCGCCCTTCACACGCCTGACGACGTGATCTCCACTGAAGGACTTGTGGATACTGGAGCACATGACCACCTCCCTGGTATCCATCCACTTCACAAAGAGAAGGCCATCTTCACGGATCCACCGCATGGTACCCCGCTCAGCCCGCTTAGGCATGTCGTTCTCCTTGGTTTTTGGAAAGCCCACTCTGTTGGGCCGAATGGTGCCACAAGCCCACATATCCAGCTTCTTCAGGTCTGTGAACAGGGTAGGGCTTGTGTAGAAATTGTCCACAAACAGTTTGTAGCCCTTCCCCAGCAGTTGAAAATCCAATAATGCCATGACAGAATCATAGCTGAGTCCCTTACCGCTCGCAAAACTGCTCTTCCCCTCATAAACAAAAAAATTGCACGTGTAGGCACACGCAGAATCAGCCAAAACAAACAGTTTGTAACCCCACTTGGTCGGCTTGTTACGCATGTACTGTTTTAGGCTGATTCTGGCCTTTGAGGCTACCATCCTCTCATCGATGGAAAGGTTCTGGGCGGGCTGAAAATAGGTCTTGCAGGCCTCAACCATACTGTGGTAGAGAGGTTTAATTTTGCAGAGCCTATCATACCCTGCTGTGCCTCGCTTCTTGTCGTTGTCCCCGTCAACTTCTGGGTCACTGATATGAAGCGCCCGTGAGATTGTCAGCAACCTTTTGCACGACATGACAGTGGAGGGGAAAGGCAGTTGATAGAGGGCTGCAGTTTTCCAATACTGTTTCAGGGTTTTCAGCTTCACTACACCCATGTATATGACCATAGATAAATAACAAAAAATATCTGACATGGAAAGAAACACAACTTTAAAAAAATTTCAAAAAATAAAAAAAGCCAATAAAATACATTTTTAAAATGATAAATTCAAGAGGCTTCCATGCCTCTTTTTTGCCTGCCTGCTTCTTAGCACCATATTTATTAGTGTTCAAGACAAGGGAATCAATCACTGAAGATGTAAAAAACAGTTGAAAAAGTTGCATGGGGCTGTAGTTGGAGGTCATGTCCAGCTGAGGTCCTGGTGGCCTTTTAGGTCTGAATATTGGAGGTGGTGGGCCCACATCCTCCACCGTCACAGAGTGCCAACGACCCTCCTCCTCTCTGATTGCTGGTTTAGCTTTGCCCCATCTCCGTTTCTTTGTCACATCCTTCACACCTGGCCGGGTGGGGGTAGGTGTGGAGCCGGAAACAGCAGGGGTCCGGCTAGCTGATTCAGCTCCTGTGGGGGATGGGCACCTTGGCAGTGGGGGCTCCCAGTCAGAATCAGAAGGACTGTGAAGACACAGACACACAGATTATATATAGAGTTGTGAAACCAATGTCTAGATAAAATACATGTAAAAAATATTTTAGATATACAGACAGATTATATACACAGTTGGGAACCCCATGTCTAGATAAAATACATGTAAAAAAATATTTTAGATATACAGACAGATTATATACACAGTTGGGAACCCCATGTCTAGATAAAATACATGTAAAAAATATTTTAGATATACAGACAGATTATATACAGAGTTGTGAACCCCATGTCTAGATAAAATACACGTAAAAAATATTTTATATATACAGACAGATTATATATAGGGTTGTGAACCCCATGTCTAGATAAAATACATGTAAAACATATAGATATTTTTTTACATGTATCTAATATATACAGACACAGACACGCACTCATAATGTTTAGCCATGTGTACTTCACACAGTTCATTACATATATATGTCAAATAAATAAATACAAAATAATATATATATCTCCAAACAACTCAAATGAATAATATTTGATATTATTAATTTCAAACAACGGCATGAGAGGTACTCACCCGTCCAAAACCGTGTCCTTTCCATGCAAAAACATCTCCTCAAACTCGGAGTCCAAACTTGACTCACAATCCGACTCCTCTTCAAGTAACTCGGTCTCACTATCTCTATCTATTTAATCAATTATGTCATCTACATCTGTATACCTGGACTTAGCCTTTGATTTTCCAGATTTACTAGCCATAATTTTATCGATAAAATAGCTGAAAATTATCTTGACTCAAAACTGCTGCGCACAAACAAATGTGGCTCCTGCGGGTAGAAGTTTCAATGGCGAATGGCTACGTTACGCTCGGCTTTCGTTCAAGAGCTGGTCATTCCGGGTATTACCATTACATATTGCCGTTTACCTTAGCTCATTGGCTATCTGCCAAGCTAGATTTCAAGACGATCAGTGGTGATTGGTCCGAAATACAGTCAATCAACGAAGCACTGGTCATATCATTGGCGCGGAATGAGGTCATTGTTAGGTGTGTTCGAATCAGGTATTTTCGGTCAATACGTCCCGCAAAAAGAACAATCAAGTATGGTTGTGTTACTAGCAAACAGGAGATTGCAATGAAGCCAACCATGACTGGATAAACGTGTGTTTAGCGGGAGTAATTACATCGAATGCTTCATCGAAAGTTGAAGGAGTCGGAATTCATGACACTAGCCGGTTAGGAAATGTTTCCTGTTATGCTATAAAAATGGATTTGATAGAACAAACGACCATTTATTGTGAAGATTGGGCCTTTTGTATCACCAAAAGAAGATCTTCAAAGGTAATTGATTATTTTATTGCTATTTCTGACTTTAGCATTGGAAAATGCTACTAATGCTTGTGTTTGCGGGACGTTGTTCTCAGATTATTATAATCTATGTTTTCACCGCAAAGCCTTTTTGAAATCGGACAGTGTGGTTAGATTAACGAGAGTCTTGTCTTTAAAATGCTGTAAAATAGTCATATGTTTGAGAAATTGAAGTAATAGCATTTCTAAGGTATTTGAATAACCCGCCACAGGATTAAACTGGCTGTTGGGTAGGTGGGACGCAAGCGTCCCACCTAGCCCAGAGAGGTTAACACATTATTATAGCCTTGTAATTCTAATACATTTCACAAAGTTATATGGTTTCAGAGTGGAATACTTTAGTCAAAACCTTAAACAGATCAATTGTCTTATCACAATATCAGGATAACTTTACATGGTTATGGAAAAGAGAGACCAGTCATATAATACGATATGGGAGTGAATTGCTAGACTCGGTGGCGAGATACATGTTGCCGTGTCTAAGGGTAGCGCATGCTAAATTAACCACACATAAACATTGGGGTACATTAAAACAAATGATTAATGATTTGAGGGAGTACAATGGACTAGAGGTTGACCGATTATGATTTTTCAACACCGATACCGATTATTGGACCAAAAAAGCCAATGCCGATTAATCGGACGATTTTTATATATTTGTAATAATGACAATTACAACAATACTGAATGAACAATGAACACTTTTATTTTAACTTTATATAATACATACATAAAATCAATTTAGTCACGAATAAATAATGAAACATGTTCAATTTGGTTTAAATAATGCAAAACCACAGTGTTGGAGAAGAAAGTTAAAGTGCAATATGTGCCATGTAAAAAAGCTAACGTTTAACCTGTTAGGGCTAGGGGGCAGTATTGACACGGCTGGATAAAAAACGTACCCGATTTAATCTGGTTACTACTCCTGCCCAGTAACTAGAATATGCATATAATTATTGGCTTTGGATAGAAAACACTCCAAAGTTTCTAAAACTGTTTGAATGGTGTCTGTGAGTATAACAGAACTCAAATGGCAGGTCAAAACCTGAGAGATTCCTTTATAGGAAGTGGCCTGTCTGACCATTTATTGTCTTTCTTTGACATCTCATTCAATTACAAAGGATCTCTGCGGTAACGTGACACTTCCCACGGCTCCAATAGGCTCTCAAAGCCCGGGAAAAACCTGAATGTCGTCATCCCAGCCCCAGGCTGAAACACATTATCGCCTTTCTCAAGTGGCCAATCAAGGGACAATGGGCATTAGGGGCGTGCACTGGTCGCCCCCGTCTTTGTGTTTTTTCCTCTGTTTGCCGAAAAGGAGATTCCCGGTTGGAATATTATCGCTTTTTTACGAGATAAATTGCATAAAAATAGATTTTAAACAGCGGTTGACATGCTTCGAGGTACGATATTGGAATATTTAGAATTTTTTTGTCACGAATTGCGCCATGCGCACGACACTTCTTTACCATTTCGGATAGTGTCTGGGACGCACGAACAAAACGCCGCTATTCGGATATAACGATGGATTATTTTGGACCAAACCAACATTTGTTATTGAAGTAGCAGTCCTGGGAGTGCATTCTGACGAAGACAACAAAAGGTAATCAAACTTTTATAATAGTAAATCTGATTTTGGTGAAGGCTAAACTTGCCGGGTGTCTAAATAGCTAGCCCGTGATGGCTGGGCTATGTACTTAGAATATTGCAAAATGTGCTTTCACCAAAAAGCTATTTTAAAATCGGACATATCGAGTGCATAGAGGAGTTCTGTATCTATAATTCTTAAAATAATTGTTATGCTTTTTGTGAACGTTTATCGTGAGTAATTTAGTAAATTGTTAGTAAATTCCCCGGAAGTTTGCGGGGGGTATGCTAGTTCTGAACGTCACATGCTAATGTAAAAAGCTGTTTTTTGATATAAATATGAACTTGATTGAACAAAACATGCATGTATTGTATAACATAATGTCCTAGGTGTGTCATCTGATGAAGATCATCAAAGGTTAGTGCTGCATTTAGCTGTCTTCTGGGTTTTTGTGACATTATATGCTAGCTTGAAAAATGGGTGTCTGATTATTTCTTGCTTGGTACTCTGCTGACATAATCTAATGTTTTGCTTTCGTTGTAAAGCCTTTTTGAAATCGGACAGTGTGGTTAGATTAACGAGAGTCTTGTCTTTAAATAGCTGTAAAATAGTCATATGTTTGAGAAATTGAAGTAATAGGATTTTTAAGGTATTTGAAAATCGCGCCACAGGATTCAACTGGCTGTTACGTAGGTGGGATGAATTCGTCCCGCCTGCCCTAGAGAGGTTAAGTTCCTTTCTCAGAACATGAGAACATATGAAAGCTGGTGGTTCCTTTTAACATGAGTCTTCAATATTCCCAGTTAAGAAGTTTTCGGTTATAGTTATTATAGGAATTATTACGCATCTACTATTTCTCTCTATACCATTTGTATTTCACATACCTTTGACTATTGGATGTTCTTATCCTCTATGGCATGGGTGTCAAACTCTGGCCAAATTTGGCCCGCGGGGTAATTATATTTGGCCCGCGAGACAATACCAAATTACTACTAGAGCTGGCCCGCCGGTATTATACAGCGCATTCACCGCTAATACTACAAATCCCATAATGCTCTGCTGTTGTTTTCGCGCGCCAATCAGGACAGGACCCAGAAACGCCCTCTCCTCTGTGACAGTAGTCATAGCAACATAGACGCTACAACTGTCAGCGCGCTATCCCTTCCCAAAAATGGCGAAAAGAAAGGCAGAAAACAGGAGCTTTTTGGACAAGTGGGAGGCAGAATATCTGTTTACATATGTAAAAGACAAACACCATGACAAATACAAGGACCTGGACATGACTCAAAGGAGCCAGAAAGTAGAGGAGATGAAAAGAAGTTTGGTTTCACAACAGAAAATGTTCAAAAAAGCCACATCACAAAGTGAGGCTGCTGTAAAGGCTAGTTATATAGTGGCAGCAGAGATCGCAAAATCAGCCCGGCCCTTTAATGAGGGAGAGTTCGTGAAAAAGTGCATGATGAAAGTTTGTGACCTCGTATGCCCAGAGAAAAAGCAAGCATTTTCAAACGTGAGCCTGAGCAGGAACACAGTAGCTGATCGCACATGTGATCTTGCCACCAATCTGTATGACCAGCTGATGGAAAAGGGAAAAGATTTCGTTGCGTTCTCCCTCGCTGTGGATGAGAGCTGCGACGCATCTGATACTGCTCAGCTGTCAGTCTTCATCCGTGGAGTGGACTCAAATCTGTGTGTTACGGAGGAGCTATTGGGATTCAAATCAATGCATGGCACAACCACAGGAAAGGAAATCTTTGAGGAGGTTTCCAAATGTGTAACTGAAATAAAGCTGCCGTGGGATTAAACTCGTTGGATTAACGACAGATGGTGCGCCAGCGATGTGCGGTAAAAAGAGTGGACTGGTTGGCATGGTTCGGGAGAAGATGCGGGAAGAGAACTGTGCAGGTGAGCTAACTGTTTACCACTGCATCATACATCAGGAATCACTGTGTGCCAAAGCCCTGAAGATGGAACATGTTATGACCACAGTAACACAGGTAGTTAACTTTATAAGAGCCAAAGGTCTGAATCACCGCCAGTTTAAATTTTTTCTAGAGGAGTGTGGTTCGGAATACGCAGACGTGCCGTATCACACAGAGGTGAGATGGCTAAGCAGAGGAAAAGTACTGAACAGATGTTTCGAGCTGCGTGAGGAAATATGTCAATTCCTGGAAACCAAAGGGAAGGATACAGCAGAGCTCCGGGAGCAAAAGTTTCTGTGTGAGCTGGCCTTTCTCTGTGACATCTCGAGCCATCTCGATGCGCTGAACCTGCAGCTTCAGGGGCGGGGGCGCATCATCACAGACATGTACGCTGCAGTGAGGGCCTTTAAAACTAAACTGTGCCTGTGGGAGAATCAGATGCTGCAAGGAAACCCTTGCCATTTTCCCTGCTGCCAAACCATAAAAGCGCAGATCTCTACCGCCGTGTTCCCATGCGCACAGTTTGCTGAAAAACTCAGTGTTCTCGCCGCTGAGTTTAGCCGGCGATTTGCCGACTTCGATGTCCAGAAATGTAGGTTTGAACTGCTTAGTAATCCCTTCGCAGTTGATGTGGAAAAAGCACCAACCAACATCCAAATGGAGCTGATTGAACTCCAGTGCAATGACACGCTGAAGTCAAAGTATGATGCTGTGGGCGCCGCACAGTTTCCACGGTTCATCCCTGACACAATGCCTCAGCTCCGCACCCAAGCTGCTCAGATGCTCTCCATGTTCGGCAGCACTTATCTATGCGAGCAACTTTTCTCCTCGATGAAGATGACCAAAACAACTCACAGGAGACGTCTGACTGATGAACACCTTCGCTCGATACTGAGGATTTCTTCAGCTCAGAGCCTGAGCCCAGACATTGATGAACTAGCATCCAAGAAGAGATGCCAGGTATCTGGCTTGGGCACATCAGATTAGATCAGTGAGCAATAATTAACGTTTTCTTTATGCACTTTTTCTTGCTACAAGGCATGGGCTTGAATGGTTGATTGATTTATTATCATTTTATTTGTAAAATTATTAGCCAGTGGAAAAAGTTTATTTTGGTATTTAAATCAGAAGGCTGCAAATAGAAAAGAGGCATACGATTTTTATTTAAATTTTATTTATTTAATAAATGAATGCCATTGATGTGTTTTTTCATTTGAAATTCGATTTTGCATGTCTCCACTATTAAATTATATATTGTATGGTAATAAGCGATGCTTGTTCCATATTCAATGTTAAAGCAAAACTTGTTTGGGTCCATATTAAAAGGTTCATTTGTTCAATGTTGGCCCGCGACTTTGTTCAGGTTTTACATTTTGGCCCACTGGGTATTTGAGTTTGACACCCCTGCTCTATGGGCTAGGTGGGACGCTTGCGTCCCACCTACTCAACAGCCAGTGTAATCCCGTGGCGCGTTATTCAAATTCCTCAAATGCAAAAACTTCAATTTTTCAAACATATGACTATTTTACACCATTTTAAAGACAAGACTCTCGTTAATCTAACCACACTGTCCGATTTCAAAAAGGCTTTACAACGAAAGCAAAACATTAGATTATGTCAGCAGAGTACCCAGCCAGAAATAATCAGACACCCATTTTTCAAGCTAGCATATAATGTCACATAAACCCAAACCACAGCTAAATGTAGCACTAACCTTTGATGATCTTCATCAGATGACAACCCTAGGACATTATGTTACACAATACATGCATGTTTTGTTCAATCAAGTTCATATTTATATAAAAAACAGCTTTTTACATTAGCATGTGATTAGCATTCCCACCGAACACTGCCGGTGAATTTACAAAATTACTCACGATAAACGTTCACAAAAAGCATAACAATTATTTTAAGAATTATAGATACAGAACTCCTCTATGCACTCGATATGTCCGATTTTAAAATAGCATTTCGGTGAAAGCACATTTTGCAATATTCTCAGTAGATAGCCCGGCATTACAGGGCTAGCTATTTAGACACCCAGCAAGTTTAGCACTCACCAAAGTCAGATTTACTATAAGAAAAATTGTATTACCTTTGCTGTCTTCGTCAGAATGCACTCCCAGGACTTCTACTTCAATAACAAATGTTGGTTTGGTTCAAAATAATCCATAGTTATATCCAAATAGCGGCGTTTTGTTCGTGCGTTCAAGACACTATCCGAAAGGGTAAATAAGGGTGACGAGCATGGCGCAATTCGTGACAAAAAAATTCTAAATATTCCATTACCGTACTTCGAAGCATGTCAACCGCTGTTTAAAATAAATTTTTATGCCATTTTTCTCATAAAAAAGCGATAATATTCCGACCGGGAATCTGCGTTTAGGTAAACAGACGCAAGAAAATAAAGCATTCGGTCGACTCGGGCACGCGCCTAAGCCCATAGTACTCTGATCGGCAACTTGCCAAACGCGATAAAGTGTTTCAGCCAGAGGCTGCCTCGATATCGTTCAGCTTTTTCCCGGGCTCTGAGAGCCTATGGGAGCCGTAGGAAGTGTCACGTTATAGCAAAGATCCTCAGTCTTCAATAAAAAGAGCCAAGATGAAACACAACTTGTCAGACAGGCCACTTCCTGCATGGAATCTTCTCAGGTTTTGGCCTGCCGTATGAGTTCTGTTATACTCACAGACACCATTCAAACAGTTTTAGAAACTTTAGGGTGTTTTCTATCCAAAGCCAATAATTATATGCATATTCTAGTTACTGGGCAGGAGTAGTAACCAGATTAAATCGGGTACGTTTTTTATCCGGCCGTGTCAATACTGCCCCCTAGCCCTAACAGGTTATATGCACTTTAGTATTGCCAGTCTAATCTCTGGAGTTGATAGGCTTGAAGATGTAAACATCGCAGTGCCTCAAGCATTGCTAAGAGCTGCTGGCAAACGCAGTAAAGTGCTGTTTGAATGAATGCTTACGAGCCTGCTGCTGCCTACCACCGCTCTGTCACGCTCGTCGTACGAACTGGAAGCATACTCGAACCAATGTGCAGCGTGATCTGGGTTCCACATATTTTATTTGAGTGAAACGCACAAAACAACAAATAGACGATACATGAAGCTCAATCAGTGCTCATAGGCAACTACACAGAAACAAGATCCCACAAACACAGGTGGGAAAAATAACTACTTAAATATGATCCCCAATTCCTTGCTGTCCCCAGTCCACCTGGCCGTGCTGCTGCTCCAGTTTCAACTGTTCTGCCTGCGGCTATGGAACCCTGACCTGTTCACCGGACGTGCTTGTTGCATCCTCGACAACTACTATGATTACTATTATTTGACCATGCTGGTCATTTATGAACAATTTAACATCTTGACCATGTTCTGTTATAATATCCACCCGGCACAGCCAGAAGAGGACTGGCCACCCCTCATAGCCTGGTTCCTCTCTAGGTTTCTTCCTAGGTTTTTGGCCTTTCTAGGGAGTTTTTCCTAGGGAGTTTTTCCTAGCCACCGTGCTTCTTTCACATGCATTGCTTGCTGTTTGGGGTTTTAGGCTGGGTTTCTGTACAGCACTTTGAGATATCAGCTGATGTACGAAGGGCTATATAAATACATTTGATTTGATTTGAATTAGAGACAATGATTACCAGCTGCCTCTAATTGGGAATCATACAAAACACCAACATAGAAAAAGAAACTAGAACACAACATAGACATAGATATACTAGATCACCCCCTAGTCACGCCTTGACCTACTACACCATAGAGAAACAATGGCTCTCAATGGTCAGGGCGTGACACGCTCAGTCAGACTGCTCTATCAAATATCAAATCATAGACTTAATTATAATATAAACACACAGAAATATGAGCCTTTGGTCATTAATATGGTCAAAACCGGAAACTATCATTTCGAAAACGTAACTATATTCTTTCAGTGAAATACGGAAACGTTCCTTATTTTATCGAACGGGTGGCAACCCTACGTCTAAATATTGCTGTTACATTGCACAACCTTCAATGTTATGTTATGATTATGTAAAATTCTGGCCAATTAATTAGTCTTGTTAGGAAGAAATGGTCTTCATACATTTCGCAGCGAACCAGGCAACCCAAACTGCTGCATATACCCTGACTCTGCTTGCACTGAATGCAAGAGAAGTGACAAAATGTCTCTTTGCCTGCTAACATGAATTTATTTTAACTAAATATGCAGTTACATTTTTTTTATTTCTGTGTATTGATTTTAAGAAAGGCATTGATGTTTATGGTTAGGTACATATGTGCAATGAGTGTGCTTTTTTCGTGATTGCGCTTTTGTTAAATCATCACCCATTTCGCGAAGTTGAAGTAGGCTGTGATTTGATGATAAATTAACAGGCACCGCATTTATTATATACAATGCAGGACAAGCTAGTTAATCTAATAATATCATCAACCATGTGTAGTTAACTAGTGATTAGGTAAAGATTGATTGTTTTTTATAAAATAAGTTTAATGCTAGCTAGCAACTTTAAAATTTTTTAAAATGTATATATTTTTTCATTGAATATCCGAAACATACAATATACTTGCAGTGAAGCCACTCAACAACTACATCATACCAGTCATCCAACAGACTCCTATTCAGAGCGACGCACAGAAGCATCCAGGGTCAATGCCCTGCTCAAGGGCACATTGACAGATCTCCCACCAGGCCCAAAAAACATGAACACGAACCCTCCAAGATCACCCCACAGTTCCCCAATAGCTGTCCCTCAACCATTTGAGACCCCTCCCACTGTCCCCCCAAGAAAAGAAAAAAAACATAATACAATTAATTCCATTCCCCTAATAATATATTAGTAATAATTGACTGACCCGGTCTCTCCAGATCTCCTAAGATCTCCTAGGGACAATTTTAGATCAATGCTATGCATTTTCAGCCATTCCTGAACCTGAGACCAGAAACAGGCTACCTAAGGGCAATACCAAAATAAATGATCTATTGATTCTGTATCCTCACAACAAAATCTGCAGAGCTTTGATGATTTTATGCCCCAAATATTCAACATTTTGTTGGTGGCAAGAATTCTATATAATAATTGTATCTGAAAAGCACAAAGTTTTAAATCTTGCGTTCTTTTACATATGAACTCATACACCCTGTACCATGGAATCGGTACATCAAAAATCTCTTCCCAACTATTTTGCAATCTGTATGGCACAGTTGTCAACATCCTGGTCCTCAAATGAAACTGGTATACTTTCCTATTTATGTTATTTTTATTCCTCCGACAGTTTTGATCCTTTATATTGGGCAGACAGACCAGTTCCCTACCTCCTCCCACTGCCATCCACCTCCTCCATTTTTGGGGTAATGTTGTAATCAATTGGTTGTACTCTTGGATTGAGCAGACCTTCCCGTACGATTCTGATAACTCTAAAAGTTGCGAGCTTGCACCGCGGGACTTAGAGGTACCCAGCATCACGGCTTCATTGCTCCAGACCACCACAAGGGGGAGTTAGAGCACTCATTATGCATTTGGGTCCCAAGGTTTTTATATGACCAATCATATCGAGTGGTTCCAATGACGACTTTTGATGCGAGCCACCTTTGCCTTGTGTCGTTCTTCAACAAAGATGGCTGACAAAACATTACGGTGGAACCAGATGTAAGTTGTTATAACGTCACAACGAGTCAAGCAAAACATTTACAATTCAGAGGAATATGTTAGTTAATGTAGAGACAAACGTTTGTGCATATTTTTTTGTCATAAAGTTTATTTACGAAAATCGCTATTTAGCAAGTTATCTGACTAGTTAACATTAGCCAGCTAGCTAGTGTTAGAGTGAATTTGTAATTTGTGTTGTTTAATGTTTTAGGGACTCCTGAGAAAACCAGCAAACCAGGCTGTCATCTTGTGAAACAGTAGATGTAAAGAATCTTGCATTTACTGCAAATTGAATGTTAAATTGTGTAAGCTTGCCTTGCAATGCAGCTGAATAGCTAGCTAACTATTTACTTGCTTATTGTGTAGTGGAGGATAAAAATAACTGTATGCCTATGGAAGTGTAGTTAGCTACAGTATGTCACCGATCTGTGTATGGACCCTAAAACGTTAGGTTCTGAACTAATCTATGAACCTCAGCTATCATAGTTGTTGTGTCAATTTCAAGTCTGAATGGCATTAATGAAGCCTATGGATAGAATATATTAACTTTACTGTGCCATGGATGCAAGTCATATATACACATGTACTGTAGTTATTTCCACGCATGAGATTCACACATTGTAGCCTGTACATTAAATATATTCATTGATCATGTACTCTTCCTTGGCATATAAAGGTACGGTTCTGTTACGGCTGTCGTAAAGAGGGGACCAAAGCGCAGCGTGGTGAGCGTTCATGATTTTATTTCACTATGAAACACTCAAACAAAATGACAAGCCAACAGTTCTGTCAAGTACAAAAAACTAAACAGAAAACAACTACCCACAAACACAGGTGGGAAAAGGCTGCCTAAGTATTATTCCTAATCAGAGACAACGATAGACAGCTGCCTCTGATTAGGAACCATACTCGGCCCAAAACAAAGAAATACAAAACATAGAATGCCCACCACACACCCTTACCTAACAAAATAGAGAAATACACCATCTCTCTCAGGTCAGGGCGTGACAGTACCCCCCCCCCCCCCCCCGCCTACAACTCCGGGCCGCGGACCGCCGCTTACAACTCCGGGCCGCGGACCGCCGCTGAAGACTCCGGGCCGCGGACCGCCGCTGGAGGCCCCGGGCCGCGGACCGCCGCTGGAGGCCCCGCGCCGCTGGTATACTGGGCCGTGGTGGCGCACTGGAGGTCTGGAGCTTAGGGCTGGCACACCCCGTCCTGGCTGGATGTTAACTTTAGCCCAGCAAGGGCGGAGCGCTGGCACCGGACGAACTGGTTTGTGCTGGTGAACGGGGGGTACCGTGCGTAGAGCTTTCGCAGGATAACCTGGGCCGAAGAGACGCACTGGAGACCAGTAACGCTGAGCTGGCACAATTCTTCCTGGCTCACTGCCAACTCTAGCACGGCAACTGTGGGGAGCTTGCACCAAGCGCACTGAGCTTGCACCGAGCGCATCCCTGCTCCTCCTGGGCACGCTGCTTGGTCCTTTGGTGGTGGGTAGTTCTATTACGGCTGTCGTAAAGAGGGGAGCAAAGCGCAGCGTGGTGAGTGTTCATGATTTTTTAATGCTGAGAACACTAGAACAAAGAAACAAAAACGAAAACCAACAGTTCTGTCAGGTCACATATAACAAAATAGAAAACAACTACCCACAAAACACAGGTGGGAAAAGGCTGCCTAAGTATGGTTCCCAATCAGAGACAACGATAGACAGCTGCCTCTGATTGGAAACCATACCTGACCAAAACATAGAAATTTAAATACATAGAATGCCCACCCCATATCACACCCCGACCTAACTAAACAGAGAAAAACGGCTCTCTCAGGTCAGGGCGTGACAGGTTCAGGTATGAATCTCTGAGACATTATTTTTCAGTCACATCAAACTCCATTATTTGAATGATGCTGTGTCTGCATGTATGCATTACAATTATACACTTCAGTGTTTACCACTCCTGCGACATCAATGATTACACATTGTAACTATGCAATAGACTAGAAACATGATTGATTTGTAAATCATATATACAGGGAAAAAAACAGTTCACTACACTTCCTATGCATATCTAACTCTCTTCATCTGCATTAACCTGAGAACACAGGATAGTATTTCAATGAGATATTTCAACCAGTGGAGAATGTGAAACACTTTATTGAAAGTAGTTAATTATCCAGGTGTTATAAATACATTATAATTATGATAATTGCAATATTATAAATACAAGTTCAATCTGTACTTCAATACACATATGGTGTGCATTATAAAACGAGGAAGAAAGACAAGGTGGGAAGAGAGGTGTAGAAGACAGGAAGGGAAAGAGGAAAGAACAGCGGCAGGATATGATTCATGAATTACAGTGCTACCCTAATATTCTGTCAGTTCATCACAATTGCGGTGTCTCCTAACCAGCCTTGGGCCCCCAGTTGGCCCGAAGGTTATCTTAAGAGCGGGTGAGGTGGCGATGACGGGACTGGCTTCCTCTCTCACATCAAAACATACCTGCAGATGAGAGAGCATGATTAAGCCTTGATTTTAAAAAAAATTCTAATAGTCAGTCATCTTAAATCAGGAGGTGAAATACAAAACTGACCTTGGATCATTAACTCTGGGACTACTACATCTCTGTCTGTATTTCAATGTAAAGCATCTCTTTCATAATACTTCCTGTTGACCCGACCAAGTGACATCTCACATATGATCATGCTGTGCCCTCGGTCAGACAGTTCAGATGCGAGAGGGGTTCACCAAAACAGCTGATATAACCTAGAGGATTTAGGGAGAAGGGGGAGAGGGATGAAGTGAAGAAGAGAGACTGTTATTGTGTGGTCTCACCTGGTGTCCACACTAAGTGGCTACAGAGAACTTTATGCTGAAAAACAGACATATGAGGACAAACAATAGAAGATCATGTCAATAGAAAATACTATATGTCACGCAGACACCTATCGGAGAGTACATGAAACATTTAAATATAGAGGGCTATGTGTCTCACCACTTGGTTATTGCAAGGCTAACCCCCAGGGAAATCATGACTTGGCAGCAACAGATAGTCCAGTGAAAATGGCTGTGTTTATGTGGTGTAAATCTGAAAATTAGCAGCTGACATCTTAAGGTTTTTTAAATTAATGCATGTCAGACAGGTTCTGTGTACAACAAGACAGGCAGAGATGGAGAAAAAGAACACAGAACATTTTAATTACCTCTGGTTATGGACACTTTTGCCAGCAATAAAGCTTCCACGGCCTGTTCCTCGGACAGTGAACATCTGGCAATATCTACATTTGACCCCTCGCTCTCTGAAAGTAAAGAAAACAGCTTATTTTTATAGATTTGAAAACAATAACTGAGATATGACCATTCAATCTAAGCAGCAGATACAGCCATCAATACATCCCAGTGCTGCTTACCTAAGATGCCATCTTCGTAGGTGTCCGCTTCGACTTCCTTTGTACCAAGGCACAAGGCGAGACCCAAATGCAGACACTAGAAGGCAGATGGTTGTAGTCTCACAATGTTTATTAATCCAAAGGGGTAGGCAAGAGAATGGTCGTGGACAGGCAAAAAGGTCAAAACCAGATCAGAGTCCAGGAGGTACTGGCATACAGGCTCATGGTCAAGGCATGCAGAATGGTCAGGCAGGCGGGTACAAAGTCCAGAAACAGGCAAGGGGCAAAACCGGGAGGACTCCATAGCATATAACAATTTGCCTGTGAATAACCACACCTTCATACAAACGTGCTACTGTATGCAGAAGTCTAGACGCACAACCGAAAATGCTGCCATATCCTGCCAGCACGCCCACAAGCGAGCCACTCAGGAGCAGAATGATGACGCGTGGAAGAGGGAAAGGAATGAGATAGGAACAGCAATTTCTTGCAAGTTTGAGGAGGAGGGCTAATAGCTGAACAATAGACTATTTAACCTTTACTAAAGAATAGTCTAATAGCTGAGCTAGGTGTGAAAAAAATCCTCCTATCACAGACCAGATTTGCCCTAACGACCAAGGGGTACCTTGCTACTCAATGTAATAAATTACTTTTCAAATAAGTTACCTTACACGTTATTTTGGCTGAGAATTTGTTAGCTATGCTGTCCTTACAAACCACATAGCATATCATTACAACAGTATGTACCGGTATGTTAGCTAGCTACCTAACATTAGTAGTTATACATCAAACTTGCCAGTATATAAACTATAGACTATCTAACTACCCAACGCTTATTGACTTGATTATTCTCATCCTTCTTAGCTTAGCTAAATGGTATAGTCGTTGTGCTTTCTCAATGGACATTCGGGTGCTTTCGTAAATTCGCTCTGGCTACCTATAGGCTGGACAATAGAACGAGTCAAAATTCACCCAATGCTGAAAAACGGCTGTTGGGGCTACAGGTTAGCAATGAACCCCGAGTCGGGATTGCTAACAAGGCTGGACATTCAAAACATCAAAAATCTAATAATTTCAATTTCTCAAACCATCAACTATTTTACACAATTTAAAAGATAAACATCTCCTTAATCTAACCACATTGTTCGATTTTCAAAGAGGCTTTACGGCAAAAGCATAAAGTTAGATTATGTTAGGACAGTACATAGCCACAAAAGTACAAACATCCATTTTCAATTCAAGGTCAGGCGTCACCAAAAGTAGAAACCAGCTAGAATTATGCACTAACCTTTGTCAATCTCCATCAGATGACACTCCTAGGACATTATGTTATACAATACATGCATTTTTTGTTCCATGAAGTTCATATTTATATCCAAAAACAGCATTTTACAGTAGCGTGAAATTCAGATTTTTTTCTTCTCTGAAATGCTTCCGGTGAACATAATAAAATTACTATTCGACAACATTGGTAAATTATAATATTGTCATTCAAAGAATAATATATTATCATCTCGTAATTGCTACCGAATGGCCAGATCTCAAAATAACTTTACTGGGAAATCACATTTTGCAATAAACGGGGTGCTATGCTAAGAACAACAGGCTATGCTATACAGTTAGCATAATCTAAAATCGATAATAACATTGTAAATACCCCCTTACCTTTGATTATCTCCATCAGAAGGCAGGATCCCAGGTCCGGAAGGCATTCCAGGTCCGGAACAAATGTGGTTTCTTTTGACAAAGTTCATAATTTATGTCCAAATAACACCAAGTACTTAGCGTTCATTATGCTCCCACAAAACGTGGTTGGGGGGCTGGTAAAATCACGCCGAAAAGCTAAAAAAACCTAGTAAATAATCTATTTATGTTCGTTCAAACATGTCAAATGTTGTTTAGCATTAATCTTTTGGTCCATTTTTAACGTTAAACATCAGTAATATTTTCACACAACCTATCCTATGTCTAGATAAAAAATGATGACAAACTCACGTTTCTCAGATTTATGCGCAGGCGCAAAAAAATGAAGTGATGACATGTCGACTTCCTTGGATTCTAATTTGGTCTCTGTTTATCATAGACGCTTCAAACAACTTTATAAAGATCGTTGACATCTAGTGGAAGCCGTAGGTGTTGCGAAATGAATCCTTTCTCACTATGGTATCTATAAAACAATGACACTAAATAGTACAGTCACAAAATTCACATTTTTTTTATCTATTTTTCACAGGTTTTTGCCTGCAATATGAGTTTTGTTATACTTACAGACACCATTCAAACTGTTTTAGAAAATTCAGAGTGTTTTCTATCCGAATGTGTTAATAATATGCATATCCTAGCTTCTGAGTTGGTGTAGGAGGCAGTTAAAAATGGGCACATATTTTTTTCAAAATGTCTCAATACTGCCCCCGAGCCCCAACAGGTTAAGAACGTTGGCTAAATTGGAACCCTAGCGTTTTAACTATAAACAACGTGAGCAGGTCTCATTGCCAACAATAGCGAAGCAGGCATTGTTACGTTGAACAATAAGCTGGGAATAGAACATTCGAAAGGCGAGTTGATGCCATGATGCTCAATAGAACTAATAGGAGCTGACAGGGTGAAAAATGCACTACAATAGGCCAGTTTTTTTCGTGATTACGAGGGCCTTACCAGCTCTGCTAGGATGAGTAAAATGGTCAGAGTGGTCTCATTTGTTTCTGGAAGTAGCTAGCCAACGTTAGCTTGGGTGCTTGACTGCCGTTGTAAGGCCAGAATGCTCAAATCAACCCTACTCCTCGGCCCGAACGTCCAGTGTGCGCTCCGAGAGCGAAATGTTCTGAATTTACAAACTGACAATTTTTCTCTGAATGGAAACACCATAATATTAATCAAATTAATTAAGCCAAGTTTCTTAAAATCAATCCCATATACTATGTTATTACAAAAGAAGGTTTTAAATTCTCTGGTAATGCCAATACGGAATACTATGAAATGCATCTCAAAAATGCCCTCTGGTGGTCAAACTGGTAATAACTGGCAGTAACAGAAGAAATGGCTGAGAATTCAATGACGTGCCACAGAATGCTTCAGCAGCACACAGGGTGTGCCGCGGTATGATGCAACTTTTAAAGGAGGAATCACTGTATACTGGAAAAATTCAGTCATAAATTATTTTGTCTTAGTGAAAAATAAGTTGTCCTCCAGTAAACGTTGATTCAATTTCCAATATCCCCGTCCACGTGGAAAAACTTTAAGAGTTATATGAATGCCAATTAGATGATGATACGATCACATTCTGTCTCCTATTAAAACTTTTTAAACCTTTGTTACAAGAGAGAAAGAGAGAAGAAAGTAGTCAAGACGACTAGCTTGATGAAGTCTCCTCCATGTATATGTCACTAGGTCGGGTTTTTTAGTCTCCAAATATCCACTATTTCTAATGTGTCCATAATATTTGTGATTTCCTTAAGGGCACGGTGATGATAGTTTGTAGAGGACCTTTACGGTCCATTGAGGTACTTGACGCTGTGTTATAGTCTCCTACCATAATGATTTGATAATTTGTTGCCTGTAAGTTCAATGAATTGGTATAAATGTTTTCGAAGAAGTATGATCATCCCGATTAAGACCATATAGACTAATGAGCAAATCTCTTTTCCGTCCACTTTCATATTCAAAAGGATCCACCTTCCTTGCGAATCATTCCTGACTATTTGCACATTCAGATCAACATTTTTGTTAATTAATATCATCCCAACTTTTGAGTTATTTTGTCCATGAAAGAAAATTATTTCACCACCCCATTCCTTTTTCCACACAACTTCATCTAAGGATGTAGAATGAGGTTCCTGTAAACAGTATATGTTATATTCCTTTTCCTTTAGCCATGTGAAGACTGATCTTCTTTTTTTATAATCTGCAAAACAGTTAGAATTCTAACTGGCTTTACTTATTTTACCCCTTACCACAACTAGATACTTTTTTCAGTCTAAATTGACCATAATTAGTGCTTGTAAAGTTACTGCCATCAGAGGTATTATGACAGTCAAAATTAGAGCTTTCAAATGTCTGATATTTAGAATTCAAGAAATAGGTTCTAGCAATATTTGTTTTATTCCCTTGCCTGTTTACCTGTGAGCCAATGTCACAGATGTTAGAAAATTGAGACAAGATATTATGTGTGTAGTAAATCTGAGTAGTTGGATGTGTATGATATTGGATGTAATTTAAAGAGAGTGTGTACTATGTCTGTATAAGAGTACGAAGTTTAATTATCTCCCTTGGAAATTGGTCATTGAGACAAAATTTGGTCCCTTTAAGCTCCCTTCCCCTGCTTTTGGTCAGCTCCTTTTGCTACTGGTGTTCAAATTTTGCGATGATCGGTTGGGGACCCTTGGTCTTGTTGCTCTGAGCTCCAAGTCTGTTTACTCGGTGGAAAGCCACCTTGTTTACAGTCTCTATAGGAAGTTTCAAGGCGGATTGCATGAATTCTCTGATTGCGCCCTCTGGATTATTGGATGCGTCCTTAGGAATCCTTCATTACCCTGTCTTCCCTGAGTAGACAATCCATGTTGGAATTGTGGATTTTTACCTTGGCTGTGAGTGCCTTGCTTTCTCCTTGGAGCGTGAGAGTGTCACTCTAGCTGAACTCCAAACTCCCCCTCAGCCCTGCTACCTCCTCACAACTTTTCCAGTGTTGCATGGATTCCAGCCAGAGCTCTTGCCTCTACTTCAATGGTAAGTAAATCGTCGTAGATTAATCTGTTTTTCTTTTTTTCAGGTTAAAGTTATTTTGTGAGGTAGTCTGATCTTTCCATGATAGAGTATGTTGTTCCTCCATAGCGTAAAGCTGTTGGTACTCATCGACTTCCCTCAGGATCTCCTTAGTATCTAGGTTGGCTCTTTACTGCAACCAGTTGTTTTACGAAAAGATAACAATAAGTCTTTCCCACGACGACAACAGGTGTCTGTAGTACAGCCAGCTAGCACTCGCGGAATCCACGCAAAAAAATGGAACACAAACTTGCAGTCCCAGCCGTAAAGACTAACCGCGTCGTGGAATCCTTAGCAACAAAACTTTAGTTCTGATTAAAATTGATTTAATGAAAAAATATATATATTAACAACAAGCCGAGTGTAGACAGTATAATGTTCTGTTTCGCACTCGGATGACATATCTTTTTGCTGCTGCACTCGCATAACACGTGGTCAGCCTGCCACGCAGTCTCCTCGTGGATTGCAATGTAATCGGCCATAATCGGCGTCCAAAAACGCCAATTACCGATTGTTATGAAAACTTGAAATCGGCCCTAATTAATCGGCCATGCTGATTAATCGGTCGACCTCTACAATAGACTTATCATTATCATGTTTTGTTTGTAGTTAAAACCTTTGGGTTGCTGATTATGATATTAATATAATGAATGCTAAATAAATTGACACTTTCTCTTCCAGGAGAATGGGGTTAGTCATTTTCTCTCTCTTTGAAATGTTTCCTGAGGCTATGGTCTTGGGAGAGGGGTTAGTGAAATTTGGCAGTTTTATAGGTATAAAGGTTTCCAGATTCAGTGGTAAAGAGGAACTACCAAATTAAATAAGGCCTGGCCATTTTTGTTTGTTTTTGCCATATGGTTTACCACACACACACACACACCAGCACGCACACACAACTTACTGGTTATGAATATGGGTTAATGCCGAGGTATCTTAAAGGGACACACACACACACAGAATTTTCAGAAGTTTTAATTTTCTGAGTTTTAATTGAACATGTGAATTATTTTGATAAAAAATGTATGGAAGAAACTTACTGTAAACCTGGGATACGAAATGTATGAAATGTTTGACAGTTTTTAGATAATTGGTCTAATAGAGAACGTAACACTTATTTGAAGGGTTTGAATGACCTCTGACCTCTGTCCTGACTTTCTAGTGTGGTGTCATCGCCCTCTTTGGAATGCCGAGAGACATTGGATGAGGATTTAAAGGTCATATCTAATACTGATTTGAAGGTCATTTGAAATGTTGATAATTACGGAGAAGTTTTATAACTAATAGGACTACGAGAATGATAGACCTGTCTCTCGTCTATTTTTACTATGAAGTTATGGGTACAAATGTTTTTTTTAAGTTATTAAGGTTAGCAATTCGAATTTGATTTGCAGTGTTGTTGTTTTTGTACATTAGTCATTATGGTGAGTCATGTGTCAAAATGGGGGAATTAATAGTCTTTTGAGGTTTTTGGATTGAAGTTTACACACCTTGAGTGAATGTATCGAGTGATGGAAATGTATAGATATTTATAGATAAATAGAAATGTATCGAGTGATATATGAAGGAGTGTATTGTTACGTTGTTTTTGTTTTGATAAATCTCACCAGATTGGGTCTGCTGGATGAACTGGATAATTTCCTGATCCTATGACTCTGCGATGAGGTTGACAGTGATAAGGGAGTATAAACTAATTTTAAAAATTGTTTCAACAGAATGTGATGTTGCTTTTTTCTTTGACAAGTTTTAGAGATTTGTCTTAAGAATATTGGTAGTAGTAATAATTTGTCATACAGTAGATCATTTGTTTGGATTTCTTGAGTGCTTGTCTGGATTTCCTGAATCAGAGATGCACTGAACTGAATTGTTGTTCTGATCTGTCCTGACTCAAGGTTATGGTGGAGATAGTATCTAGATGCATGAAAGGGATAATTTGACCTAACTGTGTGGACCTCAAAACACCCTCTAACCGGCTGAAGAAATGAATTCAATACAGCTCTGTCCTGCACCACTTCTATCGAGAGACCTGAGTCTGAACCAGCAACCGGTGTACAGCATCCAGTTAAAGTTATCAACTGCCTTTTCTCTCAGGAGTGCAACAGAAGTCAACGTGGAGAGAGCATGGCTACTGGTTGGCAAATGGACAAGACATAATGGGTGGTAAAGGTGGTGGCGGCCCAGGTGAAACATTGATATTGGGACTTTACCATGGGACATTGTCATGGGCCATCCACTTTGAACTGTGAAGTTATCTCAAGAAGAAAATGAAGAAATGCCAGAAGATTGAGTGCTGGAGAAGGGAGCGGGTTGGTCCACTGCGCCCGTAATTGATTTAGACTTGTCTAAAATTGTTATTTGTGGTATCAGGTTGATGGGGGAGGTCTACACTGCTAAATTTCTAGTTATTTAGGCTAAGAATGCATTGCGATACTGATCTGTAATTATAACCCTGATGAGAGAGTTAATTAGTTAATTATAAGGTGAATATATTGTATGTTAATATAAATGTGCATTCTGCCAGTGTTGATGTGTGTTAAGTTGAGGGTTTTAATTTTGAGTGATAAAATCAGTGTTAATCAGCAATGTCATTCAAAATTTGGGGTGGATAATTATTTGGGTTTTGAATTATGATTTTGAAACTGAATGATTTTTAAAATTGACTGATTGATTGGAGTAAGTTTTAGTATGTTAAAAACTATGAGTGGAGCAAATAATGTATTATGGATTGATTGTTTTGATTGTTGTTATGATGATTGTGACAGGTAAAGAGGTTGTTGTGTGCTGAAAATGTTGACCAATGATTATTCACAGCTTGCCTTGGTGAATGGAGAGGTGAACTCTGACCCTGAGAGTGAAACTGATTCTAATCGATTTGATTTATATCTATTGCCAAATTGCATTTTTTTTATGATAAAGATAGTACTCAGGAACTATAACAGGTTTATGCTAATGGGACAAAGAGTCCATAGGCGATGCCTTATACATAGTGGGATCATGATGCTTGTCCTGGGTCATGTTCATTAGGCACTAAACGGAATAAATGTGACTTAAACAGGGAGTCACTACCTGGATTTGTCCAACAAGATATGCTAATTTTAGTTTCTACAGATGGTTCTATGGGGATGGAAATGGTTATTTCTACCATGCTGACCAATGGGGGTATGCTCAGTATCGTCATGATGAATTGTTTTGTACTGATGGAAAATGTACTCTGATTTAGATGGCTGAGAATTTCTTAATTTGTTTTTAATGTTTATATCATTCCCAATGAAGGATATTTTATATTAAGGTAAAAACTCAGTGAACCAACTGATGATAATTGACAATGGTAATATACTAGTGCAAGGAACTTTTTATGCTTAAGTTAAAAGTAGTTTGACGCCTCATTTGGTTTTTTCATCTGTGTAATGTCTTTCTAAACCATGTAATTTTACTTTTAAGTTTAGAGAATTCTCAAAATTACATATTTACCTGGTTTGTTTGATATTAATGGTTTGCAATTAATACTTAAGGATTAGCCTCTTTTTTTCAATTTTCGCCTAAACTAATATACTGCTCAAAAAAATAAAGGGAACACTTAAACAACACATCCTAGATCTGAATGAAAGAAATAATCTTATTAAATACTTTTTTCTTTACATAGTTGAATGTGCTGACAACAAAATCACACAAAAATAATCAATGGAAATCCAATTTATCAACCCATGGAGGTCTGGATTTGGAGTCACACTCAAAATTAAAGTGGAAAACCACACTACAGGCTGATCCAACTTTGATGTAATGTCCTTAAAACAAGTCAAAATGAGGCTCAGTAGTGTGTGTGGCCTCCACGTGCCTGTATGACCTCCCTACAATGTCTGGGCATGCACCTGATTAGGTGGCGGATGGTCTCCTGAGGGATCTCCTCCCAGACCTGGACTAAAGCATCCGCCAACTCCTGGACAGTCTGTGGTGCAACGTGGCGTTGGTGGAGGGAGCGAGACATGATGTCCCAGATGTCCTCAATTGGATTCAGGTCTGGGGAACGGGCGGGCCAGTCCATAGCATCAATGCCTTCCTCTTGCAGGAACTGCTGACACATTCCAGCCACATGAGGTCTAGCATTGTCTTGCATTAGGAGGAACCCAGGGCCAACCGCACCAGCATATGGTCTCACATGGGGTCTGAGGATCTCATCTCGGTACCTAATGGCAGTCAGGCTACCTCTGGCGAGCACATGGAGGGCTGTGCGGCCCCCCAAAGAAATGCCACCCCACACCATGACTGACCCACCGCCAAACCGGTCATGCTGGAGGATGTTGCAGGCAGCAGAACATTCTCCACGGCATCTCCAGACTCTGTCACGTCTGTCACATGTGCTCAGTGTGAACCTGCTTTCATCTGTGAAGAGCACAGGGCGCCAGTGGCGAATTTGCCAATCTTGGTGTTCTCTGGCAAATGCCAAACGTCCTGCACGGTGTTGGGCTGTAAGCACAACCCCCACCTGTGGACGTCGGGCCCTCATACCACCCTCATGGAGTCTGTTTCTGACCGTTTGAGCAGACACATGCACATTTGTGGCCTGCTGGAGGTCATTTTGCAGGGCTCTGGCAGTGCTCCTCCTGCTCCTCCTTGCACAAAGGCGGAGGTAGCGGTCCTGCTGCTGGGTTGTTGCCCTCCTACGGCCTCCTCCACATCTCCTGATGTACTTGCCTGTCTCCTGGTAGCGCCTCCATGCTCTGGACACTACGCTGACAGACACAGCAAACCTTCTTGCCACAGCTCGCATTGATGTGCCATCCTGGATGAGCTGCACTACCTGAGCCACTTGTGTGGGTTGTAGACTCCGTCTCATGCTACCACTAGAGTGAAAGCACCGCCAGCATTCAAAAGTGACCAAAACATCAGCCAGGAAGCATAGGAACTGAGAAGTGGTCTGTGGTCCCCACCTGCAGAACCACTCCTTTATTGGGAGTGTCTTGCTAATTGCCTATAATTTCCACCTGTTGTCTATTCCATTTGCACAACAGCATGTGGAATTTATTGTCAATCAGTGTTGCTTCCTAAGTGGACAGTTTGATTTCACAGAAGTGTGATTGACTTGGAGTTACATTGTGTTGTTTAAGTGTTCCCTTTATTTTTTGGAGCAGTGTATATCCAAATCTAACTGCCTGTAGCTCAGGCCCTGAAGCAAGGATATGCATGTTCTTGGTACCATTTGAAAGGAAACACTTAGAAATTTATGGAAATGTGAAAGCAATGTAGTAGAAGATAACACAATAGATCTGATAAAAGATAATACAAAGAGAAAAAAAAACGTTCTTTTGTATTTTATTTCTACCATCATCTTTGAAATGCAAGACAAAGGCCATAATGTATTATTCCAGCCCAGGTGCAATTTAGATTTTGGCCACTAGATGGCATCAGTGTATGTGCAAATATTTAAACTGATCCAATGAACCATTGCATTTGTGTTCGAAATTTTGTACCAAGACTGCCCAAATGTGCCTAATTTGTTTGTTAATAACTGTTCATGTTCAAAATTGTGTACTCTCCTCAAACAATAGCATGGTATTCTTTAACTGTAATAGCTACTGTAAATTAGACAGTGCAGTTAGATTAACAAGAATGTAAGCTTTCTGCCAATATCAAATATGTCTATGTCCTGGGAAATTGTCTTGTTACTTACAACCTCATGCTAATCGCATTAGCCTATGTTAGCTCAACTGTCCTGTGGAAGGGACACCAATCCTGAAGAAGTTTTAAACCTAAAAGCTGGCATTCCATAGACAAGATGTGATGTGTGTGACCCGAGATAGAGATAGCCTGGAAGAGTTCAGAACAATGCCTCATTGTCTCATCTTCCCGTCATCTGGGAACTAAGTAAAACACCATCCTGTGTAGATAACCAAGGTGGCTTATGGGAAGGTTAGAAATTACTGACTAAGCAATCTTGATATCAGCTATACAAAAACTGTGCATTGTCTGTAAAGGCTGCTCAGCTCAACAGTGAAAACTGTTGGGCTGACTGGTTTCATTATTGCAATAATTAATAGATATTAAATGAAGATGACTGTTTGAAGATGACCAAGTCTCTCTCAGTACTGAATTTCCACAACACTGTGTGAGCAAATGTTTTAACCTCTTGTCGTTCCCCTAGGATAGGGGGCGCTAAAGCGATTTTTGAAAAATATTCGTGCCCATTTTAAACGGCCTCCTCCTCAAACTCAGAAGGTAGGATATGCATATAATTAATACTTGTGGATAGAAAACACCCTAAAGTTTCTAAAACTGTTTGAATGGTGTCTGTGAGTATAACAGAACTCATATGGCAGTCAAAACCCCGAGACAGATGGAAACAGGAAGTGGAATTCTGAATTGCGAACTCAACTTCATCACGTTGCCTATTAATCACACCGTGAGCTATGGTTCATTGAGCACTTCCTATTGCTTCCACTAGATGTCCCCAGTCTTCACAAATTGGTTTGAGCCTTCTACTGTTAAAACTGAATGAATGAGACGCTGTGGAACGTAGTCACACGGAGAGGGCCATTACCATTATGACACCGGCGCCCCTGGTTACCCTCCCCTTTCGAAACGTTTTGAAACACAATGCAATCGTCCCCCTCGAATCTTATTGGCTCTCTTGTTGAAAAACGCCCTGACGATTTATGTTATACAACGTTTGACCTGTTTGAACGAACCTAAATGGGGACAAAATGCATTTTCTCGAAATGGCTGTCCCGTGGCCGACGGAAGTTTTGGAGCAGCCTTCAGACACGCTAACAAGAACAAGCTCTTGGAACATAAAGGAGTCATTTTTTCGAACGAAAATACATTTGTTGTGGACCTGGGATTCCTGGAAGTGCTTTCTGATGAAGACAACCAAAGGTAAGGGATTATTGACAATAGTATACAAGACTAGATGTGATATGCGATTGTTCCAAGATGGCTAGCCTATTGCTATTGCTAGCCTATTGTTCTGAGTATCGCATCCCCTTTTATCGCAAAGTGTGATTACCCAGTAAAGTTATTTTTAAATCTGGCATTACAGGTGCTTTCAAGAGATATTCATCTATAAATCTTAGAATGACAATATTACATTTTAAAAATGTTTTCGAATAGTAATTTAGTAAATTGTAGCACTGTTTCACCGGATGCATTTGAGGGAAAATAGTTGGTCAACGTTACGCACCGATGTAAAATGCTGTTTTTATATATAAATATGAACTTTATCGAACAAAAGAATGCATGTATTGTGTAACATGATGTCCTAGGTGTGTCATCTGATGAAGATTGTCAAAGGTTAGTGCTGCATTTAGCTGTTTTTTGGTTATTTGTGATGCATGTGGTTGGTCGGAAAATGGCTATGTGGCTACTTTTACGATATACTCCTCTAACATAATCTAATGTTTTGCTTTTGCTGTAAAGCCTTTTTGAAATCTGACAACGTGGTTCGATTCAGGAGAGGTGTATCTATAAAACGATATAATTTGAACAAATTTTATTTTTATTTTTTTTAATTAAATTTTGTTATGCTAATGGCGATATGATTTTCCCTGGATGTCGGAACGGAGGCCGCACAGGGGTTAACTTCCTAAGTGGGCATTACTGAATTCAACTTGTTGTGACTCTTAAAAATTACAATTATGGTTTTCTTTTTGTATTTTTATGGAACGCGCACATATATGCTGACATACAGATATGGAGAAACTCACTGTCACACACACCACTGAGAATCTAAGCTTGGCTCTCAAAGTCTTTGTTAACTTACCACTGGTGTCAGGTTCAGCGGAGAGAAAAGAAGAGACATGCTTTGCAATTGTGGTCAGATCAGAAGGAGGAACCCAGTTTCTCTGTCTGTTCTCTCTGTGTGTGTCCTCATCACTGCCCCAGGAAAGATATTAAAAATCTTCTGTTCACAGTGCGTTTTCCCACTCTACAGTATACAAGTGAGGGAAAAAAGTATTTGATCCCCTGCTGATTTTGTACGATTGCCCACTGACAAAGAAATGATCAGTCTATAATTTTAATGGTAGGTTTATTTGAACAGTGAGAGACAGAATAACAACAAAAAATCCAGAAAAACGCATGTCAAAAATGTTATAAAATGATTTGTATTTTAATGAGGGAAATAAGTATTTGACTCCTCTGCAAAACATGACTTAGTATTTGGTGGCAAAACCCTTGTTGGCAATCACAGAGGTCAGGTTTGCGCACAACTCAGGAGGGATTTTGTCCCACTCCTCTTTGAAGATCTTCTCCAAGTCATTAAGGTTTCGAGGCTGACGTTTGGCAACTCGAACCTTCAGCTCCCTTCACAGATTTTCAATGGGATTAAGGTCTGGAGAATGGCTAGGCCACTCCAGAACCTTAATGTGCTTCTTCTTGAGCCACTCCTTTGTTGCCTTGGCAGTGTGTTTTGGGTCATTGTCATGCTGGAATACCCATCCATGACCCATTTTCAATGCCCTGGCTGAGGGAAGGAGGTTCTCACCCAAGATTTGACGATACATGGCCCCGTCCATCGTCCCTTTGATGCGGTGAAGTTGTCCTGTCCCCTTAGCAGAAAAACACCCCCAAAGCATAATGTTTCCACCTCCATGTTTGACGGTGGGGATTGTGTTCTTGGGGTCATAGGCAGCATTCCTCCTCCTCCAAACACGGCGAGTTGAGTTGATGCCAAAGAGCTCCATTTTGGTCTCATCTGACCACAACACTTTCACACTGTT
This sequence comes from Salmo salar, assembly GCF_965601325.2. Lineage (NCBI taxonomy): Eukaryota > Metazoa > Chordata > Actinopteri > Salmoniformes > Salmonidae > Salmo > Salmo salar. The sequence continues at coordinate 44,712,180 of NC_138307.1, read as the reverse complement.
GTCCTCTAAATCATTCAGATGTTCATTGGAAAACTTCAGACGGGCATGTATATGTGCTTTCTTGAGCAGGGGGACCTTGCGGGCGCTGCAGGATTTCAGTCCTTCACGGCGTAGTGTGTTACCAATTGTTTTCTTGGTGAATATGGTCCCAGCTGCCTTGAGATCATTGACAAGATCCTCCTGTGTAGTTCTGGGCTGATTCCTCACCGTTCTCATGATCATTGCAACTCCACGAGGTGAGATCTTGCATGGAGCCCCAGGCCGAGGGAGATTGACAGTTCTATTGTGTTTCTTCCATTTGCGAATAATCGCACCAACTGTCACCTTCTCACCAAGCTGCTTGGCGATGGTCTTGTAGCCCATTCCAGCCTTGTGTAGGTCTACAATCTTGTCCCTGACATCCTTGGAGAGCTCTTTAGTCTTGGCCATGGTGGAGAGTTTGGAATCTAATTGATTGATTGCTTCTGTGGGCAGGTGTCTTTTATACAGGTAACAAGCTGAGATTAGGAGCACTCCCTTTAAGAGTGTGCTCCTAATCTCAGCTCGTTACCTGTATAAAAGACACCTGGGAGCCAGAAATCTTTCTGATTGAGAGGGGGTCGAATACTTATTTCCCTCATTAAAATGCAAATCAATTTATAACATTTTTTACATGCGTTTTTCTGGATTTTGTTGTTGTTATTCTGTATCTCACTGTTCAAATACCAATAAAATTATAGACTGTCAGTGGGCAAACGTACAAAATCAGCAGGGGATCAAATACTTTTTTCCCTCACTGTACATCATTGTTTTATCTTTCCAAACATAATATGTCTGTTTGGCAAGGAAATTGTGTATACATAACAAAAATATAAATGCAACACAATAAGTGTTGGTCCCATGTTTCATGAGCTGAAATAAAAGATCCCAGAAATGTTCCATTTGCACAAAAAGCTTATTTCTCTCAAATTTTGTGCACACATTTGTTTAGTGAGAAATTCTCCTTTGCCAAGATAATTCATCCACCTGATAGGTGTGGCATATCAAAAAGCTGATTAAACAGCGTGATCATTACACAGGTGCACCTGCTGCTGGGGACAATAAAAGGCCACTCTAAAATGTGTATTTTTGTCACACAACACGTCACATGTGTCTCATGTCACCCGGACAGCTGATGAAACTGTGGGTTTGCACAACCGAAGAATTTCTGCACAAACTCTCAGAAACTGTCTCAGGGAAGCTCATCTGCATACTCATCGTGCTCACCGGGTCTTGACCTGACTGCAGTTTAGCATCATAACCGACTTCAGTGCGCAAATGCTCACCTTCTATGTGCTCTTCACGGATGAATCCCGGTTTCAACGGTACCGGGCAGATAGCGTGTTGGCGACGTTTGGGTGAGTGATTTGCTGATGTCAATGTTGAGAAAAGAGTGCACCATGGTGGAGGTGGGGATATGGTATGGGCAGGCATAACCTACGGACAACAAACAACATTGCATTTTATCGATGGCAATTTGAATACACAAATTGTGACGAGATACTGTGACGAGATCCTGAGGCCCATTGTCGTGTCAATCATCCCTCGCCATCACCTCATGTTTCAGCATGATAATGCACTGCCCTATGTCGTAAGGGTCTGTGCACAATTTCTGGAAGCTGAAAATGTCCCAGTTCTTCCATGGCCTGCAAAAATATCAAACATGTCACCCATTGACCATGTTTGGGATGCTCTGGATCAACGTGTATGACAGGGCGTTCCAGTTCCCGCCAATTTCCAGCAACTTCGCACAGCCATTGAAGATGAGTGGGACAACATTCCATAGGCCACAATCAACAGCCTGATCAACTCTATGCGATGGAGATGTGTCACGTTGCATGAGGCAAATGGTGTTCACACCACATACTGACTGATTGGGGTCTTATTCATTTATTTCAATTGACTGATTCCCTTATATGAACTGTAACTCAGTTAAATGTTTGACATTGTTGCATGTAGTGTTTTATATTTTTGTTCAGTGTAGTATTGTTTAATGAGCAGGTGATGTTGCTCAACAAACACACCTTCAAATTACCACACCTTGTTCTTATATACGTCCTGTCTCTCTGTAGCGCCGTCTTAGGCGTCTCACAGTACGCACATTGCAACTTATTGCCCTGGCCACATCTGCAGTCCTCATGCCTCCTTGCAGCATGCCTAACGCATGTTCACACAGATGAACAGGGACCCTGGGCATATTTCTTTTGGTGTTTTTCAAAGTCAGTAGAAAGGCCTCTTTAGTGTCCTAAGTTTTCATAACTGTCACCTTAATTGCCTACCGCCTGTAAGCTGTTCGTGTCTTAACTTCATTAGGGTAAGGGGTACTATTTTCACCTCCGGATGAAAAGTGTGCCCAAAATAAACTACATGCTACTCAGGCCCAGAAGCTAGGATATGCATATAATTAGTAGATTTGGATAGAAAACACTCTAACATTTCCAGAACTGTTCAAATAATGTCTGTGAATATAACAGAACTGATATGGCAGGCAAAAACCTGAGAAAAATCCATCCTGGAAGTGAGATTTTTTATGTTTATAGTTTTCTATTGAATGCCATTACAGTATCCATTGATTAGGACTCAAATTGCACTTCCTATGGCTTCCACAAGATGTCAACAGTCTTTAGAAATTGTTTCAGGCTTGTATTCTGAAAAATGAGGGAGTAAGACCAGTCTGAATGAGTGGAAACCGCAGTGTCCCAGAGGTTTTTTATGCGCACGACCGAGAGCACGCCTTACTTGTTTTCCTTTTATATTGACGAAGCTTTTGTCCAGTTGAAATGTTATTGATTATTATGACTAAAAACAACCTGAGGATTGATTATAAACATCGTTTGACATGTTTCTACAAACTTTACTGATACTTTTCGGATTTTTCGTCTGTCTGTTGTTACTGCCTTTGAGCCTGTGGATTACTGAACAAAACGCACGAACAAAACAGAGGCTTTTGGATATAAAGAGGGACTTTATCGAACAAATCAAACATTTATTAAGTAATTGGGAGTCTTGTGAGTGCAACCATATGAAGATCATCAAAGGTAAGTGATTCATTCTATTGCTATTTCTGACTTTTGTAACTCCTCTACTTGGCTGGTAACTGTTTGTAATGATTTGTCTGCTGGGTGCTGTTCTCAGATAATCGCATGGTATGCTTTCACCGTAAAGCCTTTTTGAAATCTGACACCGTGGTTGGATTAACAAGAAGTTAATCTTTAAACCGATGTATAACACTTGAATGTTTTGTGAATTTTTATAATGAGTATTTCTGTTTTTGAATTTCGCATGCTACAATTTTTCTGGATGTTGGCCAGGTGGGACGGTAGCATCCCACACCCCCTAGAGAGGTTTTAACAACCGTTCCACAGGTGCATGTTCATTAATTGTTCATGGTTCATTGAACAAGCATGGCAAACAGTGTTTAACTTTTTAAGGTATAGGGGGCAGTATTTTCATTTTCGGATGAAAAGCGTGCCCAGAGTAAACTGCCTAATACTCGGGCCCAGAGTCAAATATTTGCATATTATTAGTAGATCTGGATAGAAAACACTCTGAAGTTTCTAAAACTGTTTGAATGATGTCTGTGAGTATAACAGAACTCATATGGCAGGCAAAAACCTGAGAAACATCCAACCAGGAAGTGGGAAATATGAGAATTGTAGTTCTTCATTTGAATCCCTATCGAAACTACAGTGTCTTTGGGGTCACGTTGCACTTCCTAAGGCTTCCATTGGCTGTCAACAGCCTTTAGAAATGTGTTTCATCCTTCTCCTGTTACTGGGCAGAGAATAGGAGCTCAGTCAATGAGTGGACTGCCTGGGACCAGTGAATTGTTTACTGCGCTGGCACGTTTGGTGCGCCGCTCCTTCTTTTTCCTCTGTAATGAATACGCTATTGTCCGAATGGAATATTATAGATGTTTTATGTTAAAAAAGACCCTAAGGGTTGATTGTAAACAACGATTGAAATGTTTCTACGAACTGTAATGGAACTATTTTACTTTAAGTGTCTGGATTTATGCTCGCGCGTTATGCCTTTGGATAGTGATCTGAACGCACGAACAAAACGGAGGTATTTGGACATAACTATGGATTATTTGGAACAAAAAGGACATTTCTTGTGGAAGTAGGAGTCCTGGGAGTGCATTCTGACGAAGATCAGCAAAGGTAAGAGAATATTTATAATACTAATTCTGAGTTTAGTTGACCCCAGAACTTGGCGGGTATCTGTATAGCTTGCTTTGATGGCTGAGCTATGTACTCAGAATATTGAAAAATGGGCTTTCTCCGTAAAGCTATTTAAAAATCTGACACAGCGGTTGCATTAAGGAGAAGTATATCTATAATTCTTTCAATAACTGTTGTAAATTTTATCAACGTTTATGATGAGTATTTTTATAAATTTGATGTGCTCATTCACCAGAAGTTTTCGTGGGAATACATTTTCTCAACATCACGCGCCAATGTAAAATGGGGTTTTTGGATATAAATTTGAACTTTATCGAGCAAAACATACATGTATTGTGTAACATGAAGTCCTATGAGTGCCATCTGATGAAGATCATCAAAGGTTAGTAAATATTTTAGCTGTATTTTTGGTTTTTGTGATGCATGTCCTTGCTTGGAAAATGGCTGTTTTTTCTTGTGAAGTTTATGTACTAACATAATCAAATTTTATGCTTTTGCCGTAAAGCCTTTTTGAAATTAGACAATGTGGTTAGATTAACAAGAAGTTTATCTTTAAAATGGTGTAAAATAGTTGATTATGAGATTTTTGCTGTTTTGTATTTCGCGCCATGCTATTTCACTGGCTGTTGAATAGTGTGTCCCGCAGCCCATAGAAGTTAAGCAGTTTTTGGGTATAACTACTCTACCATTCATATTTTTGCACAAACCATGGGAATAAATCAGAAGCGTATATGACAGATTGACAGTCTAGAGAAAAATTGTTGGTAGTCATTCAGGAGTAAAAGTCAGCCAAGTTATACATGACTGTTTTCATCAAGTGTTCCATACATTTCCTGACTGTTTAAACCTTCTATACTGTTCCTCAACCCTCTCCACCCCTGTTTTCTCCAGCTCTGACTCTTGGTCAGCCTCCAACCAAAGCACAATACTTTCGTCTACTGCAATTTTCCCATCAGTATCACACAGTAAGGGGTTAGTCCCAAATGGCACCCTATTCCCTATTTAGTGCACTACTTTTCGACTGGGCCGTTAGGGCTCTGGTCAAAATGCTTAAACTATAGGGAATAGAGTGCCATTTGGGATGCAGACTACACTTGTATGATTTCATCCAGACTCATTCAGGCTGATTCTGTCACGCCCTGACCATAGAGAGCCCTTGGTTCTCTATGGTGTTTGGTCAGAGCGTGACTAGGGGGGTGTTCTAGTCATTGTTTTTCTATGTTGGTGAGTTGGAGGTTCCCAATTAGAGGCAGCGGGTAATCGTTGCCTCTAATTGGGGATCATATTTAGGTAGCCTTTTTCCCACCTGTATTTTGTGGGATATTGTTTTTGTGTTAGTGTTTTGTGCACTACGGTTTTCACATTTGTAGTAGTTTGTTTATTGTTTGTTTAAGTTTCACAGTAATAAAAGATATGGAACTCAAATCACGCTGCGCCTTGGTCCGTCTCTCATCACAACCATGACAGAATATCCCACCAAGTAAGGACCAAGCAGCGTGTTCATGAGGTAAAGGAGTTTTGGACATGGGAGGAGATCATGGGAGGACACGAGACCCTTCCTTGGTGGGAGTTGCAGAGGACACAGGAAGGACAGTGATGACGCCGGGGACCGCGGCAACAGAAACCCCAAGATTTTTGGGGGGGGCACGAGGGGTGGTCGACTGAGCAGCGGGGAGTGCCAGAGCCCGCCTGGGAGTCGATGGAACAGTGTGAGGAAGGATACCGGAGAGAAGGGTTAGCTAGGAGTATGCGGCAACACTGGCGTTTGGAGGAGCGTGTCATCAGTCCGGTGAAACCTGTGCCGGCTCCACGCACCAGGCCTCCAGTGCGCCTCCCCAGTCCGGTACGTCCTGTGCCAGCTCCCGCACTCGTCCTGAAGAGCCAGAGACCGTCAGGGAGGCAATGGATGAGTTGGTAGAGAGAGAGAGAGAGATGGGAGAGATGTTGGTCAGGTGTGTTCTGCACAACATTTGACCTGAAGATCCTGTCAGCAGTCTGGTGCGTCATGGGCCAGCTCCCCACACCCTTCCGGAAGTGCGTGTCACCAGTCTGGTGCCACCTGTGCCGGCTCCACGCGTCAGGACTCCAGTACGCCTCCCCAGTCCGGTACGTCCTGTGCCAGCTCCCTGCACTCGCCCTGAAGAGCGTGTCACCAGTCCGGTGCCACCTAGGCCGGCTCCACGCACCAGGCCTCCAGTGCGCCTCCCCAGCCTGGTACGTCCTGTGCCAGCTCCACGCACTAGGCTTCCAGTGTGCCTCTACAGCCTGGAACCTCCAGCGACGGTTTACAGTCCGGAGCTTCCAGCGACGGTTTACAGTCCGGAGCCTCCAGCGATGGTTCACAGTCCGGAGCCTCCAGCGACGGTTCACAGTCTGGAGCTTCCAGCGATGGTCAACGGTCCGGAGCCTCCAGCGACGGTCAACGGTCCGGAGCCTCATGCGACAGTCAACGGTCTGGAGCCTCAAGCGACGGTCAACGGTCCGGAGCCTCCAGTGACGGTCAATGGTCCGGAGAGTCCAGGCATGGTGTCCAGTCCCGCTCCAAGGCCGGAGGATTCCTCTGCGCCGGTTCCCAGTCTAGGCACGGTGTCCAGTCCCGCTCCATGGCAGGATCCTTCCTCTGCACCAGGGCCCAGTCCAGGCATGGCGTCCAGTTCCGCTCCAGGGCTGGAGTATTCCTCTGCGCCAGTGTCAAGTCCAGGCACGGCGGCCAACCCAGCTCCATGGCCGGAGCCCTCCTTCGCGCTGGTCCCCAGTCCAGGCACGGCATCCAGTACTGCTCCAAGGCTGGAGCTTTCCTCTGCGCCGATGCCCAGTCCAGGCACGGCATTCTGGGCAGGGGGCTACGACCCGCACCGGAGCCACCACCGACACTAGGCCCCCCCCACCCTCCCCATTTGTTTTCAGGTTCTGCGGCTGGAGTCCGCACCTTTAGGGAGCCCTTGGTTCTCTATGGTGTTTAGGTCATAGCGTGACTAGGGGGCTGTTCTAGTCATTGTATTTCTATGTTGGTGAGTTGTATGGTTCCCAATTAGAGGCAGCGGTAATCGTTGCCTCTAATTGCGGATCATATTTAGGTAGCCTTTTTCCCACCTGTGTTTTGTGGGATATTGTTTTTGTGTTAGTGTTTTGTGCACTACGGTTTTCACGTTCATAGTAGTTTGTTTATTGTTTTGTTTAAGTTTCACAGTAATAAAAGATGTGGAACTCAAATCATGCTGCGCCTTGGTCCGACCTTTTCTACGAGCATGACAGGTTGATTTATCTCTGTTCCATCTAGGTGTTGACAAATCATCTGTACTCACTGACCTTCGTTAACTTTTTGAGGCTCACCCACCGTGCACAATATTCAACAGCCAGTGAAAAATCCGAGCGCCAAATTCGAAAACAACAAAATGTCATAATTCAAATTTCTCAAACATACAACTATTTTACACCATTTTATAGATAAACATCTCCTTAACCTCTATGGGCTATGTTCAATCAAGTTCATATTTATATCAAAAACCAGCTTTTTACATTAGCATGTGACTAGCATGTGACTAGCATTCCCACCGAACACTTCCGGTGAATTTACTAAATTACTCACGATAAACATTCACAAAAAACATAACAATTATTTTAAGAATTATAGATACAGAACTCCTTTATGCAATCGCGGTGTCCGATTTTAAAATAGCTTTTCGGTGAAAGCACATTTTGCAATATTCTGAGTAGATAGCCCGGCCATCACGGGCTAGCTATTTTGACACCCACCAAGTGTGGTACTCACCAAACTCAGATTTACTATAAGAAAAATTGGATTACCTTTGCTGTTCTTCATCAGAATGCACTCCCAGGACTTCTACTTCAATAACAAATGTTGGTTTGGTTCCAAATAATCCATAGTTATATCCAAATAGCGGCGTTTTGTTCGTGCGTTCAAGACACTATCCGAAGGGTAAAGAAGGGTGACGCGCCCGGCGCATTTCGTGACAAAAAAACTCAAAATATTCCATTACCGTACTTCGAAGCATGTCAAACGCTGTTTAAAATCAATTTTTATGCGATTTTTCTCGTAAAAAAGCGATAATATTCCGACCGGGAAACCCTGTTTTCGTTCAAAGACGGAAAAATAAAAACATGGTGTCGGCTCGTGCACGCGCCCCCAGTCTCATTGTTCTCAGATCGACCACTATCCAAATGCGCTACTGTTTTTCAGCCATGGCCTGCAAAGTCATCATTCAACGTTCTGGCGCCTTCTGAGAGCCTATGGGAGGATTAGAAAATGTCACGTTATGCCAGAGATCCCCTGTTTTGGATAGAGATGATCAAGAAGGCCAAGAAATAGTCAGAGAGAGCGCTTCCTGTTTGGAATCTTCTCAGGTTTTGGCCTGCCAAATTAGTTCTGTTATACTCACAGACACCATTCAAACAGTTTTAGAAACTTTAGGGTGTTTTCTATCCAAATCAAACAATTCTATGCATATTCTAGTTACTGGGCAGGAGTAGTAACCAGATTAAATCGGGTACGTTTTTTATCCGGCCGTGCAAATACTGCCCCCTATCCCCAACAGGTTAATCCAACCACGTTGTCCGATTTCAAAAAGGCTTTACGGCGAAAGCATAAAGTTAGATTATATTAGGACAGTACATAGACAAAAAATTACACACAGCCATTTTCAATGCAAGGACAAGCATCACCAAAAGCAGAAAACCAGCTAAAATCATGCACTAACCTATGACAATCTTCATCAGATGACACTCCTAGGACATTATGTTAGGCAATACATGCATATTTATATCCAAAAACAGCATTTTACATTGGCGTGTGACGTTCAGAAAATGTATTTCCCCCAAAACTGCCGGTGAATCAGCACAACAATATACAAATATACTCATTATAAACGTTCATAAAATATTAAACTGTTATAGAAAGAATTATAGATTAACATCTCCTGAATGCAACCGCATTGACAGATTTGAAAATAACTTTACTGGGAAAGCACACTTTGCAATAATCTGAGTACAGCGCTCAGAAAAATACATCAGGCAATTACAGATACCCGCCATTTTGGGGTCATCTAAATGCATAAATAGCATTAGAAATATTCACTTACCTTTAATAATCTTCATCAGAAGGCACTTCCAGGGATCCCAGGTCCACAATAAATGTTGTTTTGTTCGATAAAGTTCATCATTTATGTCCAAATAACTCCATGTTGTTTGCGCGTTCAGTAAGCTACTCAAAAAAAAAACGTTCGTTCAAACATGTCAAACGTTGTATAGCGTTAATCCTTAGGGCCATTTTAACGTGAAACTTCAGTAATATTCCAACCGGACGGTTCCAGTGTCTTGAAAACATTTTGGAACACAGCTACCTCATCACATGAATGCGCGCCAATGAACTGATGTCCTTCCCTGGGTCAACAACTTCCAACTTCCTTTGTTGGCTCTCTGTTCACCATAGAAGCCTCAAACAACTTTCTAAAGACTGTTGACATCTAGTGGAAGCCTTAGGAAGTGCAAAATGAACCCTAACTCACTGTGTGTTCGATAGGCAATGACTTGAAAAAATTACAGGCACCAGATTTTCATTTCCTGGTTGTATTTTTCTCAGGTTTTTGCCTGCCATATGGGTTCTGTTATACTCACAGACACCATTCAAACAGTTTTAGAAACTTCAGAGTGTTTTCTATCCAAATCTACTAATAATATGCATATTCTCGTTTCTGGGCAAGAGTAGTAACCAGTTTAAATTGGGTACGTTTTTCATCCGGCCGTGAAAATACTGCCCCCTAGCCCAGACAGGTTAAACTGCTGCAACGCCTTGACCTGAGAGAGACGGTTTATTTCTCTATTTTGTTAGGTCAGGGTGTGGGGTGGGCATTCTATGTTTTATATTTCTATGTTTTGGCCAGGTATGGTTTCCAATCAGAGGCAGCTGCCTATCATTGTCTCTGATTGGGAACCATACTTAGGCAGCCCTTTTTCCCTCCTTGAGTTGTGGGATCTTATTTTTGTACTGCTCGGTATAGCCTGCAAGACGTGATGGTCGTTTACCTTTGTTTATTATTTTGTTTAAGTGTTCTGATTTAAAATACATTCAAGATGAACACTTACCACGCTGCACCTTGGTCTACTCCTTTGGACAACCATTACAGAAGATCCCACCACCAAAGGACCAAGCAGCGTGGGCAGGATGACTAGACCTGGGAGGAAATCCTGGATGGGGCAGGACCCTGGACAAGGCCTGGGGTGTATCGCCATCCGCAAGAGGAGATAGAGGCAGCGAAAGCGGAACGGCGATACTGGGAGAAACAAGCAAGGCAACAACGGAAGCCCGAGAGGCAGCGGCAAAAATCTTTTGGGGGGAGCACACGGGGAGATTGGAGAAGTCGGGGTTGAGACCTGAGCCAAATCCCCGTGCTTACTGTGGGGAGCGAGTGACCGAGCAAGCACCGTGTTATGTGGTGATGCGTACTGTGTCGCCAGTGCGCACTCACATCCCGGTGCGCTCGGTGCAAGCTCCCCACAGTTGCCGTGCTAGAGTTGGCAGTTAGCCAGGAAGAATTGTGCTGGCTCAGCGTTCCTGGTCCCCAGTGCGTCTCTTCGGCCCAGGTTATCCTGCGCCAGCTCTACGCATGGTACCCCTGTTCACCAGCACAAACCAGTTCGTCCTGTGCCAGCGCTCCGCTCTTGCTGGGCTAAAGTTAACATCCAGCCAGGACGGGGTGTGCCAGCCCTAAGCTCCAGACCTCCAGTGCGCCTCCATGGCCCAGTATACCCTGTTCCTGCTCTATGCACCCAGTCTACGGTGCGTCTCCCCAGTCCGGTGAGACCGATTCCAGCTCCACGTAGGAAGCCTCCAGTGATGATCTATGGTCTGAAACCTCCAGTGATGATCCATGGCACGAAGCCTCCCGTGATGATCCATAGCCTGGAGCCTGTAGTGATGATCCATGGCACGAAGCCTCCAGTGATAATCCATGGCCCGGATCCTGTAGGGATAATCCATGGCAAGAAGCATGAAGGGATGATCCATGGCCCGGAGCCTGAAAAGATGATCCATGGCATGAAGCCTCCAGTGATAATCCATGGCCCGGAGCCTCCAGTGATGATCCATGGCACAAAGCCTTCAGTGATGATCCATGGCGCAGAACCTGTAGAGATGATCCATGGCACGGAGCCTGCAGCGACGGTCCCCGGTCCGGAGCCTCCAGCGACGCTCCCCAGTCCGGAGCCTCCAGCGACGCTCCCCAGTCCGGAACCTCCAGCGACGCTCCCCAGTCCGGAACCTCCAGCAACGCTCCCCAGTCCGGAGCCTCCAGCAACGGTCTGCAGCCCGCCGGTCTGCAGCCTGGAGTCTTCAGTGCCGGTCTGCAGCCCAGAGTCGTCAGCGGCGGTCTGCAGCCCAGAGTCTTCAGCAGCGGCCTGCAGTCCAGAGTCTTCAGCGGCGGTCGGCAGTTCAGAGCCTCCGGCGATGATCCACGGTCTGGTTCCTCCGGCGACACAGAAGCGAGGGGATCAGCGGACAGTGTGGGGGCTACGCCTCGAACCAGAGCCGCCGCCAAGTATAGATGCCAACCCGGACCCTCCCCTATAGGTTCAGGTTTGCGGCCGGGAGTCCGCACCTTTGGGGGGGGTACTGTCACGCCCTGACCTGAGAGAGACGGTTTATTTCTCTATTTTGTTAGGTCAGGGTGTGGGGTGGGCATTCTATGTCTTATATTTCTATGTTTTCACCAGGTATGGTTTCCAATCAGAGGCAGCTGCGTGTCGTTGTCTCTGATTGGGAACCATACTTAGGCAGCCCTTTTTTCCTCCTTGTGTTGTGGGATCTTGATTTTGTACTGCTCGTTATAGCCTGCAAGACGTGACGGTCGTTTACCATTGTTTATTATTTTGTTTATTAAATGTTCTGATTTAAAATAAATTCAAGATGAACACTTACCACACTGCACCTTGGTCTACTCCTTTGGACAACCGTTACAACTGCCTGGGCTTGGTATAGAGTTAAATACTGTAAAGTTACACACGCACGCACGAAACACGAACGCACACACACACGCAGTGATAGGAGTTCAAACCCCAGGCACATTAGCTGGAGGGCAAAACAGATAAGTCATTCTCTTCTCCTATTTCATTTTCTTCCCTCTCTCTTTCTGAGGAGAAGGCCCACAGACTTCAGTGCATCAGTCAGTGTCATGGTGAGATAGATTGCAATATTTAGGGATAAATCATCATGAGCCATCCTACGGGTGAATCCTACAGGGAAATTTGGAGCTACAGTTGAAGTCGGAAGTTTACATACACCTTAGCCAAATACATTTAAACTCAGTTTTTCACAATTCCTGACATTTAATCCCAGTAAAAATAGCCTGTTTTAGGTCAGTTAGGATCACCACTTTATTTTAATAATGTGAATTGTCAGAATAATAGTAGAGAGAATTATTTATTTCAGTATTTATTTATTTCATCACATTCCCAGTGGGTCAGAAGTTTACATACACTCAATTAGTATTTGGTAGCATTGCCTTTAACTTGTTTAACTATGGTCAAACGTTTCGGGTAGCCTTCCACAAGCTTCCCAAAATAAGTTGGGTGAATTTTGGACCATTCCTCCTGACAGAGCTGGTGTAACTGAGTCAGGTTTGTAGGCCTCCTTGCTCGCACACGCTTTTTCAGTTCTGCCCACAAATCTTCTATAGGACTGAGGTCAGGGCTTTGTGATGGCCACTCCAATACCTTGACTTTGTTGCCCTTAAGCCATTTTGCCACAACTTTAGAAGTATGCTTGGGGTCATTGTCCATTTGGAAGACCCATTTGTGACCAAGCTTTAACTTCCTGACTGATGTCTTGAGATGTTACATCAATATATACGCATCATTTTCAGTCCCCATGACACCATCTATTTTGTGAAGTGCACCAGTCCCTCCTGCAGTAAAGCACCTCCACAACATGATGCTGCCACCCCCGTGCTTCACCGTTGGGATGGTGTTCTTCGGCTTGCAAGCCTCCCCCTTTTTCCTCCAAACATTAACATGGTCATTACGGCCAAACAGATCTATTTTTGTTTCATCAGACCAGAGGACATTTCTCCAAAAAGTACGATCATTGTCCCCATGTGCAGTTGCAAACCGTAGTCTTTTTTTGCTGAGTGGCTTCTTCCTTGCTGAGTGGCCTTTCAGGTTATGTCAATATAGGACTTGTTTTACGGTGGATGTAGATACTTTTATTCCTGTTTCCTCCAGCATCTTCACAAGGTCCTTTGCTGTTGTTCTGGGATTGATTTGGACTTTTCGCACCAAAGTACGTTCATCTCTAGGGGACAGAATGCGTCTCCTTCCTGAGCGGTATGATGGCTGTGTGGTCCCATGGTGTTTATACTTGCGTACTATGGTTTGTACAGATGAACGTGGTACCTTCAGGCATTTGGAAATTGCTCCCAAGGATGAACCAGACTTGTGGAGGTCTGCATTTTTTTTCTGAGGTCTTGGCTGATTTCTTTTGATTTTCCCATGATGTCAAGCAAAGAGGCACTGTGTTTGAAGGTAGGCCTTGAAATACATCCACAGCTACACCTCCAAATGACTCAAATGATGTCAATTAGCCTATCAGAAGCTTCTAAAGCCATGACATCATTTTCTGGATTTTTCCAATCTGTTTAAAGGCACAGTCAATATTGTGTATGTAAACTTCTGACCCACTGAAATTGTGATATAGTAAATCATAAGTGAAATAATCTGTCTGTAAACAGTTTTTGGAAAAAACATGCACAAAGTAGATGTTCTAAACGACTAGCTAAAACTATAGTTTGTTAACAAGACATTTGTGGAGTGGTTGAAAAACTAATTTTAATGACTCCAACCTCAGAATATGTAAACTTCCGACTTCAACTGTATATGAAATAAGTTGTATGATTTGGACATGTGAAGTCCACATTTGGACTAGCAGGTGTTTCGCTTGCTTGCATGACTTCGAAGCGCTATTTATTATAATCCTCAACGTCTCATCTTTCAAAATACATTGAGTCATCTTAAATTTACAGCATTTCCCTCACTCTGACAACAAAACAGTTGCCCAATTACTGACAGGGATGGGTGCAACTTCTTGTCATGCTCGGTGCTCAAGTTCAGAACGTCTGTCAGTCAAAACTCATACAGCACTGTGAAGCACAGAGCCAGAACTCTGACGTCATGTATAGCGTGTTACTGTACAGCCACTACGTTCCAATTTAGATGCTTATTAGTGCCCAAATCTGATATTTGCAACCCGTGTACATGTACAAGTGTAAAGGGTTAACAAATGCCAACATAAGCCATTTAGGTGACACATTTATCCAAAGCGACTTTTTATTATATGGGTGGTCCAGGGAATCAAACCCACTATCCTGGTGTTGCAAGTGCCATGCTACACCAACTGAGTCTAATAACAAATCTTTTGATTACAGTTTGAATCTTCAAAGTGAAAAGCTACTGTAAAGGTAACTGTTTCAGACAATGGAATAGTACGGAAATACAAAACAAAGAACTGTAACCTTGAAATATCATCAACGTGTTGACGTCTCACAATAAAGCCATCATAATTGACCCTGGTTAATATTGATATCATTGAGATGTTTATCAGAGCCCAGCCATAGAACCTTCATTACATCTCTGTAGCAGAGGGTTAGAGAGGAGCTCCCTACTCAGCCCTGTTTGGACACATGATGAATGAGCCTGAGACAGACTGCTGCCATTGGAGACAGGAGAGCAGAGAGAGCTCGAGGATGATGAATAATTCCTCTGTAGTCTCTTTCCCCACAGGAAGCTCCTATTCCAGT
Source organism: Salmo salar (assembly GCF_965601325.2). Classification (NCBI taxonomy): domain Eukaryota; kingdom Metazoa; phylum Chordata; class Actinopteri; order Salmoniformes; family Salmonidae; genus Salmo; species Salmo salar. The sequence goes on along the minus strand of NC_138307.1, from coordinate 44,697,173 downwards.
ATGTAAACTTCCGACTTCAACTGTATATACACAATTTCATTCCTTGGAGTGACGTATACCTTAATACAGTGTCAATTACAGTGTAATTACTGTGGAAATGTTAGATATTACTTGTTACATATTGCTGCACTGTTGGAACTAGAAGCACAAGCATTTCGCTACACTCGCAATAACATCTTCTAACCATGTGTATGTGACCAATACAATTTGATTTTAATAGGTTCAGCCTAGTTCAGTGTATATCTGGTTGTTAAACTCTTATTTAATATAGATTTATAGGTGACGCAAACAGCTTTTCAGGGAGTCACCTCAAAGTGTTATCACATCACATGTTCTAGAATCTATGACATCCCTGTTGCTGACAGACAAACTGGAGACAGAGTGTGTTATCATTATGTCACCATCAGAGCCATATATTTAGATTACCATGATGTTGTGTCACAAACAGACAGAGAGTGCATCCCAAATGGCACCCTATTCCCTATATGTGACCGACCAGCTCATATCGGTCTTAAGTAGCAACATTTGAAATTGTGTTTTTTACATTGGATAAAAGTAAAGACTCAGAGCTACAAAATTGTATATCATACACTACAATTGAGGAACAATGGGAAAGTAATTTTGCTTTGAAAGTTGATAAACTTGTAAACTCACTTTTGAGAAAATGGCCTTTGAATCTTTTGGTACTACTACTGGAGAGCCCTCCTTTGTCTACACCTATTCAGCATTGTTTACACCCTCTTAAGCTTTAGCCCCACACATTCTCTTTAAGGGTTGATTCGAGCATTCTGTACTAACAACAGAAGTCAAGCACCCAAGCTAACTTGCGAGCTACTTCCAGACACAAATGACAGAACAGCTCACTGAACATTAATCACCCTAGCAGAGCTGGTTAGGCTGTTATGGTATCCAGAGCGTTGGTGACTGCACCTGTGCTGTCAAATTTCCCATTCGTAAATTCAAAATGTGTCACTTTCGGAGCGTTCAGAGCGCACCCTCTGACCTCACAATGGCAGTCAAGGACCCAAGCTAACTGGCTAACATTGGCTAGCGTGCTAGCTACTTCAAGACACTTAATGAGAGAACACCCCACTCTGACCATTGTATTCGCTCTAGCAGAGCTAGTTAGGCTGTTTTCATGTTATCCAGATAAACTCAGCAAAAAAATATATGTCCCTTTTTCAGGACCCTGTCTTTCAAAAATAATTAGTAAAAATCCAAATAACTTCACAGATCTTCATTGTAAAGGGTTTACCTTCTATGGGCTACGTGGGACGCTAGCGTCCCACCTGCGGGACACACTATTCAACAGCCAGTGAAATAGCATGGCGCGAAATAACAAACAGCAAAAATCTCATAATTTCGTTTTCTCAAACAATCAACTATTTTACACCATTTTAAAGATAAACTTCTCGTTAATCTAACCACATTGTCCGATTTCAAAAAGGCTTTATGGCGAAAGAATAAAATTGGATTATGTTAGTACATAAACTTCACAAGAAAAACCACACAGCCATTTTCCAAGCAAGGACATGCATCACAAAAACCAAGAATACAGCTAAAATATTCACTAACCTTTGATGATCTTCATCAGATGGCACTCATAGGACTTCATGTTACACAATACATGTATGTTTTGCTCAATAAAGTTCATATTTATATCCAAAAAAACCATTTTACATTGGCGCGTGATGTTGAGAAAATGTATTCCCACCAAAACCTCTGGTGAATGAGCACATCAATTTACAAAAATACTCATCATAAACGTTGATAAAATTTACAACAGTTATTGAAAGAATTATAGATATACTTCTCCTTAATGCAACCGCTGTGTCAGATTTTAAAATAGCTTTACGGAGAAAGCACATTTTCAATATTCTGAGTACATAGCTCAACCATCAAAGCAAGCTATACAGATACCCGCCAAGTTCTGGGGTCAACTAAACTCAGAATTAGTATTATAAATATTCTCTTACCTTTGCTGATCTTCGTCAGGATGCACTCCCAGGACTCATACTTCCACAAGAAATGTTCTTTTTGTTCGAAATACTCCATATTTATGTCCAAATACCTCCGTTTTGTTCGTGCGTTCAGATCACTATCCAAAGGCATGACGCGAGAGCGTAAATCCAGACACGAAAAGTAAAATAGTTCCATTACCGTTCGTAGAAACATGTCAAACGTTGTTTACAATCAAACCGTAGGGTCTTTTTTAACATAAAACATCGATAATATTCCAACCGGACAATAGCGTATTCATTACAGAGGAAAAAGAAGGAGCGGAGCGACAAACGTGTCAGCGTAGTAAACAACTCACTGGTCCCAGGCAGTCCACTCATTGACTGAGCTTCTATTTTCTGCCCAGTAACAGGAGAAGGATGAAACACGTTTCTAAAGGCTGTTGACAGCCAATGGAAGCCTTAGGAAGTGCAACGTGACCCCACAGACACTGTAGTTTCGATAGGGATTCAAATGAAGAACTACAATTCTCAGATTTCCCACTTCCTGGTTGGATTTTTCTCAGGTTTTTGCCTGCCATATGAGTTCTGTTATACTCACAGACATCATTCAAACAGTTTTAGAAACTTCAGAGTGTTTTCTATCCAGATCTACTAATAATATGCAAATATTTGACTCTGGGCCCAAGTATTAGGCAGTTAACTCTGGGCATGCTTTTCACCCAAAAATGAAAATACTGCCCCCTATACCTTAAAAAGTTAAGTAGTACTTTAAAGTATTTTTACATATATTTATTTACTTTACACAACTGCATACATCTTCATATGGTGGTGAGCCAAATTTGAGTTTTATGGCAGGGGATTGTTTTGCTATTTCTGTGAGATGAAAGATAAACTTAAGTCCCTGGGATAACACACACACAAGTTAGTTACCTTTCCCCAGTTTCCGGGAAGACATGGAAGAAACTTGTTGTTGTTGATTTTTTTCCCATATGGAATTTTAATAAAGGTGTTTGATGCATGCAGGTTGTGTAATCAGACTGGCCAGTGAAGCAGTAGAGTGAAACTACTGTTAATCCATTGGCAGCAGCAGGGGTAAGCAGGGGGCTCATTTATCAAAGGTGCATGTGCACAAGGGGTGTAGTGCTCCCGAGCACAGAGGAGTGGTGCTCGCTCACTTTTTTTATTTGAGAATACGTGAAGCTGGTAAAACTATTTCTGAATATATATTTATATTTATTTACCACTAAAATTCCATGAAAAATTATAGAATGGCAAACCAAATAAATACAGAATGTATAGCAGCCTAGCAGCCTGTGGTTTCTTCCCTGTCTTCTCTGTAGTGCTGAACGTTTAGCCTATTTTCTGTTAATTATTGTTTTTTAAACAACTAATTGACTAACATCGGTTCAATTATTTGAATTCCATTTTGTACATTTTCTCTGTTCTCTGAGGGCATCACATCTTTGAGATAGCAGGACTAACTCCATTGGTCATTAAGCCACCCACCTTTGGGAAGAGAGGCTAGTTTCTCAGAGGTCTCTTAAGGAGAGTCTTGTCTTTAAAATGGTGTAAAATAGTCATATGTTTGAAAAATTGAAGTTTTTGGATTTTTGAAGAGTTTGTAATTCTCGCCACGCTCTATCATTGGATATTGGCGAGGCGTTCCGCTAGCGGAACATCTAGATGTAAGAGATTGCCATCACTAACATTGAGTGGCTGCTGCCAATATACTGACTCATCTCTAGCCACTTTAATAATGAAACATTTATGTAATAAATGTATCACTAGCCACTTTAAACAATGCCACTTTATATAATGTTTACATACCCTACATTACTCATCTCATACTTGTACTAAAGTGTACTCTATACTGTACTCTCTACCATCTACTGCATCTTGCCTATGCTGCTTGGCCATCGCTCATTCATATATCTTTATGTACATATTTTTATTAATTCCTTTACACTTGTTTGTATAAGGTAGTTGTTGTGAAGTTGTTAGATTACTTGTTAGATATTACTGCATGGTCGGAACTAGAAGCACAAGCATTTCGCTACACTTGCATTAACATCTGCTAACAATGTGTATGTGACAAATAACATTTGATTTGACCCTTCCACTGAATTCAAGGTACACTTAACCAGCATGACTACCACAGAATTCTGCAGCAATAGGCCATCCCATCTGGTTTGCGCTTAGTGGGACTATCATTTGTTTTTCAACAGGACAATGACCCAACACACCTCCAGGCTGTGTCAGGGCTATTTGACCAAGAAGTAGAGTGTAGAGTGCTGCATGTGTAACCTTTATTCAACTAGGCAAGTCAGTTAAGAACAAATTCTTATTTACAATGACAGCCTACTAGCCGCCGCTGATCTTATTGTTTGCACCTGTTCCTTATTTGTGTCTCTTGATTTATGGTTATTTAAGCCTGTTTAGCCCGCCCAGGTTTGTGCGGGATTATTTTCGTCAGAGTGTTTTTTGTTGTTGGATGTGCTGGCGATCTACATGTGTTGTTTTATATGCGTACTGTGGACCCGTTGTATTTGGGCACTTCGCTATTCATGCCGGTTGTGTTGGCTTCGACCGTTTTTCGTATTTAAGGAATAAACACATTTTTCCTTACCTCTGCTCTCTGCGCCTGACTCCTACCACCACTCCTAGCAATCGTTGACAGCCTACCGGGGAACAGTGGCTTGTTCAGGGGCAGAATGACTGATTTTTACCGTGTCAGCTCGGGGATTCGATCCAGGAACCTTTCGGTTACTGGCCCAACGCTCTAACCACTAGGCTACCTGCCACCCCAAAGGCCAGGTCATCTGCTGACCTGACCTCCACAATCACCTGGTCTCAACCCAATTGAGATGGTTTTGGATGAGTTGGATCGCAGAGTGAAGGAAAAGCAGCCAACAAGTGCTCAGCATATGTGGGAACTCCTTCAAGACTGTTGGAAAACATTCCAGGTGAAGCTGGTTGAGAGAAATGCCAAGCGTGTGCAAAGCTGTCATCAAGGCAAAGGGTGGATACTTTGAAGAATCTAAAATATTAAATACATTTTCATTTGTTTACCACTTTTGGTTACTACATTATTCCATAGGTGTTATTTGAATAGTTGTGATGTCTTCACTATTATTCTACAATGTAGAAAATAGTAAAAATAAAGAAAAACCCTTGAATGGGTATGTGTGTCCAAACTTTTGAATGGTACTGTATAATTTTCTCTTCCCTATCCCTTTCTCAATCTCTCTTTCCCCTATTTCTCTCTTTTTCTCTCTCTCTCTCTCTGCAAATATTGCTTGTCTCTCAACAAGTATGAACACCTGGCATGCGGACAGTCCAGCTATGTTAAAAATATTTATATATTAATATCTTGCATTTACATTTGATAGACTTCAATTAAAATTAAACAACAAGTATGTTAAATGTTAAAATAACTTACTTCAGAGTCTTATTGGCCAGTGTGAGTGTGTAGGGTAAATACAGTATGCTACTTTATAGCCTTCCGTAATATGTCCTTATTTGACAGCCAGGCAACAAGCCTGATGATAATTTAAAAACACGTGTCGTCATGTTCTGACTGTAATCATGTCAGTCATGCTGCTTTATATCACACTAGCCCCTGTAAAGCTGTCAGTTCTGTCTAATAGAGCGGTTTCACAGGTCTGGTCCGGTCATGTTTCACTACTGTAAAAGGCATGCTTTGTGCAGAGGTCACAGTAGGCTATACTGTATGGCGTTATAATCACTGTGGCTTTTAATTTGTAATCATGTATTAGATTCTGTTGCTTTTGGCGTATGTAGGAATTATTGAGACTACTGGTGTAATGGTGAGGCTAAATGGTGTTTTATTTGCTGTGGATGATAACTCAATGTATGTACCTGCACGTGCACAAACACACACACACCAGTGGTCGAAAAAGTACTAAATTGTCATACTTGTACTAAAGTAAACGTGAAAGTCACCCACTAAAATACTACTTGGGTAAAAGTCTAAAAGTGGTTGGTTTTAAATATACTTAAGTATCAAAAGTAAATGGAATTGCTAAAATGTACAAAGTATCGAAAGTAAAAGTAAAAGTATAAATAATTTAAAATGCCTTATATTAAGCAAACTAGATGCCACAATTGTTTTTGTTGTTGACGGATAGCCAGGGGCACACTCCAACACTCATACATAATTTACAAACAAAGCATTTGTGTTTAGTGAGTCCGCCAGATCAGAGGCAGTAGGGATGAGCAGGGATGTTTTCTTGATAAGTGTGTGAATTGGACAATTTTCCTGTCAAAACATAATGAGTACTTTTAGGTGTCAGGGAAAATGTATGGAGTAAAAACTACATTATTTTCTTTAGGAATAGAGTGAAGTAAAATTAAAAGTTGCCAAAAATATGAATAGTAAAGTACAGATACCCCAAAAAACTACTTAAGTAGTACTTTAATAAGTACTTTACACCACTGCACAATGAGAATGCTGTTCATTGACTACAGCTCAGCGTTCAACACCATAGTGCCCACGAAGCTCATCACTAAGCTAAGGACTCTGGGACTAAACACCTCCCTCTGCAACTGGATCCTGGACTTCCTGACGGGCCGCCCCCAGGTGGTAAGAGTAGGCAACAACACGTCTGCCATGCTGATCCTTACGGTCAGATGCCGAGCCTCTCAGGGGTGTGTGCTTAGTCCCTTCCTGTATTCCCTGTTCACCCCCGACTGCGTGGCTAAATACGACTCCAACATCATCATTAAGTTTGCTGACGACACAACAGTGGTAGGCCTGATCACCGACAACAACGAGACAGCCTATAGGGAGGAGGTCAGAGACCTGGCCGGGGGGTGCTAGAATAACAACCTCTCCCTCAACGTAACCAAGACTAAGGAGATGATTGTGGACTACAGGAAAAGGAGGACCGAGCACGCCCCCATTCTTATCGACGGGGCTGTAGTGGAGCAGGTTGAGAGCTTCAAGTTCCTTGGTGTCCACATCAAAAACAAACTAGAATGGTCCAAACACACCAAGACAGTCATGAAGAGGGCACGACAAAGCCTATTCCCACACAGGAAACTAAAACGATTTGGCATGGGTCCTGAGAAAAGGTTCTACAGCTGCAACATCGAGAGCATCCTGACTGGTTGCATCACTGCCTGGTACGGCAAATGCTCGGCCTCCGACCGCAAGGCACTACAGAGGGTAGTGCATACGGCCCAGTACATCACTGGGGCTAAGCTAGCCTGCCATCCAGGACCTCTACACCAGGCGGTGTCAGAGGATGGCCCTAAAAATTGTCAAAAACCCCAGCCAACCCAGTCATAGACTGTTCTCTCTAGTACCGCATGGCAAGCGGTACCAGAGTGCCAAGTCTAGGACAAAAAGGCTCCTTAACAGTTTTTACCCCAAGCCATAAGACTCCTGAACAGGTAATCAAATGGCTGCCAGGACTATTTGCATTGTGTGCCCCCCCAACCCCTATTTTACGCTGCTGCTAATCTCTGTTCATCATATATGCATAGTCACTTTAATCATATCTACATGTACATTGCTACTTTTATAGCCTCGCTACTGTATATAGCCTGTCTTTTACTGTTGTTGTATTTCTTTACCTACCTACTGTTCACCTAATATCTTTTTTGCACTATTGGTTAGAGCCTGATTTGATTTGATTTTAAAGTCTGTTGTCAATTTGTTTACTATAAAATAGCATTGTATCTGGTCAAAAAATGTTTCCCCAAATCTTTACTAAGGGTTAGTAACAGGCTGATTGCTTGGCTATTTGAGCCAGTAAAGGGGGCAACAGTACATACCAAGACACAGTAAGACATACTTAATGTACAATTCACTACAGAGAGATTCAATAAAATAGTAATTGATTGATGATACAGTAGTTGCAGATTAGTTATCTTCCCTACCTCCCTTAAATCAAGTAATTAAGTTATCTGCATAACAAATGGCACCCTATTCTCCTCATAGTGCACAACTTTTGAGCAAGGCTCTCCCACACCCTATGACTTTACTCTGGAAATAAAGTTTGGCTGTGGAAAATCTCTGGTATGGCAGGAGCAGCATAGGATGCCTTTGTAATGTGCTTTTAATGGGCTGTAATAGTGTGCTTTGTATAGCACTGAGTTGGTGGCCCTGAGTTGGAAGCCCGATTTCTTTTTTAAAACTGTTCAATTCCTTTCCAATGTTACAAATGAATGGTAAAAAAAGGAATATCATACATGTCAAGGGTGAATACCAGCTCAGTTTTTACAGGAATGTCATACATGTAGACATGTTGGCCACCATATTATAGCTCAGTAGTCTACACATGGCTAAACCCCAGCACAACCAATTCCATCTGTATTAATGTTGTATTGAGCCCTCAGTAACAGGTCAGCAGCATTGCATTAAGAACCAGGAGTCCTTGTTAGTAATCCACAACTGACATGCTGACAAACAGACAGGTGGTTGCTCTGCAGGTATGCTGCTGTCATGACGTTGGCCTCTTTTGGTACAGGGAGGACAGTTGACCCCTCCCTTTTGCACCCAATCGACCCTGTGTGTAAAGGGTCGTAAAAACTCTAAAATTCCAGGAGAGTCTCTGGCCACATGGCCCATAGAGAGACACAGGAAATTCTTCCAACTCATAGAATTGGAGAGCCAAGCGACATTTTGTGTTCTGGATAAGGTATGGAAGATTGGTGAAGAATCCAGCTACGAACTGATCCGCTTGGTACCATTTTGTGATACTCAGAAGAGACAATATAGCCATATTACCATAAAACTGTTTATATAATAGACTCAGTTTAAGACATGCATCATATGGGTGTATGGAATGTATTAATAAGGATAAAGCTTTTGTAAGACATTGAGATGCTATGTACTGATGTAATGTGATAGAATTGTATTTCTGTAACCAAATCTGACTCAGTCATAGGCACGCCCCCAGGGACCCATACAGGACCAGGCGTCATTTGACAAGCTGTTCTATGGGCACTATAAAACACCCCCGGATTTACATTTCCTCAGACCAGGCCTACACTCCGTTGGCTAATAGGTTTTACCTTCCAATTCCTCTACTGAAAGTGAACCATACCACGTGGTTAACTTTTAGACTATCGATACTGACAGAATAAGAACAAGTCTTTGATATTAATTATTAGTCTGCAGCTAAGTAAATTATATCATTGAACGCGAAGACCGACGAAACAACCATTCTATGACGACATTAATGAATGTCGCTCTGAAAGATGCATTCTAACCGAGAGAGAGAGAGAGAGAGAGAACGCGGACAAAACTCCCCAACAGAACTACTCTCCAACAAGAATCAGAACGACACACTGAGCGTAAATATATATTGATTGCAATTGTTCCCGAATGAGTGAGCCTTCAATTGTCAATTGTTAATATTAATGAACCCTGTGTAACTTCTCAGCCGACCTTTTATGATCCATTGTTCAACAGGCCGACCTGCCTGTTTAGCCAGTAGGGCACATTCCGATACCAATCCTTTGTGACGATAATTACTGTTTGTATGTTTTTCTGTTAATTACTTAGGGTAGTAAATAAATGATTTTAAGACAATTGATGTATGGATGATTTTAGTAAAGACTGGGTTCGTGCAGATACAACAATTTACGACGTTTTGGAATGAGACTGGACTAGAGGTAAATACACCATTTAAACTAGAAGATAATCGACCTATACTATAATAGAATATAATATTATAATACAGGAAAGTTATATTAGGAAAATTATAGCTTTGTAATCTGAATATTCTCCTTGGTGCCCCGATTTCCTAGTTAATTACAATTAAACGATTAATCAGTTTAATCGCGTGATAATAATTACAGGGAGCTAAATGATAAACATATCTTCCGTTTAATGGTACCCCCAAAGACACGACACTGCCATGGATAGAATAACCAGGTAGCAACACGGCTGCTATAGAGAGAGATCATTTTATCCTGGAATGAGGCAAACATCTGTCAACAGACTTCTTTCAACAGATGATTCATCTTCTTCAAAAGATTGTGATATTTCATTGCATCCTGGGAGGAGTTTGCAGCAAGGTAATGGACGTCACTGTCTGATTTGATGGTACAATTATTTTTTGTTATCCTCTGACAGCTTTACGGTGCAAACTTGTGGCTGTGAGTTTGTTGTGTTGATGTGGATGTCCTTGGGGAATACAGGCTGGCTCACTGGGCAAAGGGTCAAGACGTGAGGCTGAGACAATACAACAGTATACTCAGCAGTCAGCAGCTGTGTTATGTAATGCTTTCCCCTAGTGAAGTATTTGATCCTCTCTGAGGATCTGTTGTGTATCAATGACTCAAAGCCCAGAACTACATGTTAGACTATAAACTTTTCATTTTAAGTTCCAACCAAACACATTCCCCAAGGTTTATGAATACCAATGCCATCTATTTCCGTGAAACAACCTAATACCCTTTCAACTGTTTCTGTCTCAATGGGCATTGGAACTAAAACATAACCAGTTCCAAATCAGTAGGGGCTAAGGGAAGTAGTAGGGGCTAAGGGAAGGTGCTGGGGATAGGTGTTGGACTGGGCATGTTTCTGGAGAGTAGGAGGAGAGGTGGAGAGTCCATGGGGTGACAGCTGATTTTTTAGACCCTCACTGTACTGACATGTATTGTACACAACACTGAAATAAACAAAGGAATTCAAGGGAAACAAAAGCCGTTGGTTTTGTCCGCAAATAATTCTCCAGTCAGAGGGCAGGAGGACAAATCCCATACAGCCACTTTACAAGTTCAAACACTAAAATTATATTGATAGGCATAAATCCCCCCATCCAAATTAACATGACAACATGCATTAGCCTAACATCAATGGTTTGACATTTGAGAGTCATTATTTCAAAGATCGATAGAGCCTTCACTTTTTAGCGCCGTTTTCAACTTCTAACGCAATAGGTATAATAAATAATGGAGTGGTTTTGGACACGCGAGCAGACGCTCACCGATATGTCAACTCATACTGCAGTTACACCTCCAACACCACCAATACATTTGCTATGCGGATATCGGTCAATGCTGGCTAACGCTCAATCTGATTGTATCCTGGCCAGAGTCTCATTCACAAGAACAATGGTAGTATCTGTATTCATCAAATATATCTGTATTCATCAAAGTATCTGTATTCATCAAATCAACCATAATCATAGCAATTACATTATACAGACGCTGTAGTGCCATGTTAAAATAAAATGAACTACTGCCCTCCTGTGGCCTCTTAAATGCAGTTTGGATAATTTAGACTGGATAAGTACAGTATATATATAGTACAATACCAGTCTCTCTACAGGCTGTGCTATACAGTCTCCCAGTATACAGGATTCTCTCTGTTGAGTCTATCATGTACACACTGCAGGCTTCATGTGTCCCTGAGGGCATGTCTACACTTGACACTTACATGCGACTTCTGCTATCAGAATATGAGGATCGGATTGAAAAGATTGTGTTCAGAGATAGCTACCTTTTCATTATAACGTTGGAGGAAATATGTTTCTAGCGTGTGAGGAACGTTTGCTGGCCTCATAAATGCAAGCCAGGAACACAATGTGGACACGGTAGACACATTTAAATGTAGGTGTACATGCTATCTTTTAAAAAGCATGTTGACGAGTTAGTCAAGAAATTAATAATTAAGTTGGGCTTAATAGGAATAGGGCCAGCCTTTCCTTTAAATAGTAGAAAACAGATCATTCAGGCTACATTTATTCCTGTTATAGATTATGGTGATATTATATACATGAATGCTGCTACCAGTGTTTTGAAGCCCTTGGACACAATTTATCAGAGCACATGTTTTATAACATCTGACAGTTTTGACACTCACCACTGCATCCTTTATCTTAAAGTTGGTTGGACCTAGCTAAAAACACGTAGGTCACTTCATTATTCTGTTTTAATTTATGAAGCCTTACTCAATAAACTACCAATTTACTTAACAGCATTGTTGAAATATAGAAATGCGGATTACAACATTAGGTCACAGGGTTGGTTACTGATGGAGAGTCCACGTGTATCCATAGAGTTGGGTAAATCTGCCTTTTACTACCAGGCCCCTATCATGTGGAATAATCATTTGAATGTGCTGTTGTCTCTGGGTCAATTTAGGAGAAAGGCTGGGGATTTTTATATATAAATGTGTTTGTTTTTGTTTGATTGTTTATATAATATTTTCTATTTATTAAATTTGGTGTTTTAAATAGTGTATAATTTTATTTCTGCATTGTTACCAGGGCACATTTGCAAATGAGACCTAGGTCTCAATCCGTTTTTCCCTGGTTAAATACAATGATATAAAATGTAATTATTTATTCGAAATTCCATGATCAGAACTCCATGATCAGAATACAAAAACTGCATTAACTGTCAAGTCTAGACATGGCCTCAGTCACAACAAACTCATTGTCAGTCGGTCTCTTGGTTCTTCAGTCATTAATGTGTCCAGTCCCATCTTCATCTGGCTGTAGGCTACTGGTTTAACAGATTATCTGTCGAGAGGGGATCACTTTTTGGACAGGAATTTCATTTTATTTCCTGGAGGTACAGTTTATTTTTTTTTAAACATGCCACCTTTAAGCACAAGTACATACTTAAACAATATGAGCAGCAGCTTGTCTTCTCACACTCTATTAACACTCAGTTCATACTTTCCAATGTAATGTTGTAATCCTTACCCAGTCCTTTGAGGAACTTGTTAACCCTGCGATGCTCATTACCATGAATTGAGTTCAAATACTCATGCAACCTCACCTCAAACAGTCCTGTAGAAAAACAAACAAACTTTGTGTTATCTAAAGTTGGACAATAAAGCTTTAGAACTTTGAATCTGAACTTTGACCCGTACCTCTCAGTGGCTGTCTGTGGTGCTCTCTCTCCTGGATGAACAGTCCAAACATCTGTGTCTCCATGAAGACCTCCAGGAACTGCCTCAGACTCCTAGACGAGACAGACTTACGGAAGGACTCGCGTTGGAAGGAAGAGGGGATGGGGGAGGAGGCCTCAACCTCCCTGTGGGTGATAAAGACCGGATAGTGGCTGACGAGTTCTACAAAGAAACGCACAAAGGCCTCGGACACAACGGTGCTGAGGTGGCCAGAGTCTGTGTGAGAGAGTGAGAGAGAGAGAGTCAAAATTGCTACAGTCCAAACACTGGTCTGTCTACCTCAAACTAATGGTCTCGAGGGTCTAAAAAGTTTGACCAGTTCTGAAATGGACCCAGGGATGTCCTCCGCGGACCCTACCTGAATAAATAAATATGGAGACCCAGCCCTGTATAGACCCGGTCAGGTCCAGACCTGATCTGAGCCATGCAAGTGAGGGAACAAGAGGAAAAGTCCATTTTTAGCGACAGTAAAACTTATATTAATAGCCTGGTGTTTATTTGCTTAAATCACTAAACACAACAGGCACTTAGAGACACGCTTCTAACTGAGCCAGGCATCTATATCCTTAATGCACACAGGTTTAGAAAATTTGCATACTTAATTGTTTCATTCCAGAATTTTTTTACATTTATTCATTTCCATTTTTGTCATTTAGCAGACGCTTTATCTAGAGTGTCTTACAGGAGTGAGTGGATACATTTTTTTTACTGGTCCTGGCATTGCAAGCACCATGCTCTACTAACTGAGCCACAGAGGACTATCATTACCTGCACTAATGCATTATCATTTACACACAGTCACATTTCTTTTGTCTTAGTATGCCTCTATTTCGAGAAGGAAAAATAAGTTTCCTTGACAGAATAATTATTCAGCAGTTCTTACTTGCCGGCGTTTATTTGAAAGAGGCGTTTATTTGCTGAAATGTGTGCCGTTGCCCGGCTATTAAAAGGGACACTTGGCTATTTGAGACAGCATTTAATTGAAGTTAAGGTAGGCTATTATAACTTAAGCTGTTAATGCACAAGCCGAGAGCTGAGGGAGAGAGGAATTCTAGCAGCAGGCGGGGGAGGCGCTGTGCGTGGAGTGTGTGTAAGTAGCGTGAGGTGCAGGCAGCATGGAGGAGGGAGAGAGACAGCAGCAACCAAGCTGAATCACATTAGTTACTAACTTCTAGCTGCTAAAGCTAGGTTATTTATCATCAATCTGATTACATAGTAACTGTTTTGACTGCATCAGACCCAGAAGAAAAGCTACGTAAACTAGCTACCTAGTTAGCAGGGTAGGCTAGCTGAGGCTACATAGGCTGCTCTTTCCCCATCCTACACAATTACAACAACTCCATTCAGAGTATTAAGTAGCAGTCTACCTGTTGGCTCTTGGTCATTGTAGCCTATCCTTCTCATTAACTTTAATTCCGTCATTTTAGTTCATCTTCCATTGATCTCCTAACTTGTTTGCCACGGCACACAGAGCCAGATGCTAGTGCCCTTTTATGCTGCTGCTCAGGTTTTCACAAAAATGGCGTGTGTAGCTTGTTGTTGTCGTCGGCCAATCACAAGTAATCAAAGGAGACAATTTTCTCTCTGGTTGTCTACTGCAGCAGTTGCGCGGGTTATCACAACAGTATAATTGTACCATTAGGACCGTCTCCTCCTCGCTCTGACGCCAGTTCTCTCCTCCTCTCCAGGACTGTCTCTAGGGCTGACTGGAGTTTAGAAGGCAGGATAGAGTCCTCATCATCCAGCTGACATGGAAATTCAAGAGAAATACAGTATACGTGATTAGCTAAATATCATAGACTTAGATGAAGTGTACTTAATGAAGCTGCATTTGAGTCCAGAACTAGGCTAAATTTGTGTCTTTCAGGGTAATCAGTGAAGAAACAGTACCTGTCTGAGGAAGCGACTGTTTCCAAGGTCAACCACCAGCACCTGTAGAGTAGGGAAAGCAGATAGGGTGTGTGAGTTCTGGCCATCAAACTTCAATTCCTTATGGATTACAGCACCCCAAACCATATCTACAGTACATATATTCTCCTGTTGAGATTCGACCACCAGACAGCGGTTGTATTCTCACCTCCTCTAGGGGTAGCTCTGTGAGCTGAGGGAGGGAGCTGGACAGCAGCCCTACGATGAAGGGGGTGGGGGTACACACTATGTCCAGCATGGCAGGGGGCAGTACGGGGAGGTAGGTGTGCTGCCAGGTGAACGGGTAGAGTAGAGCCACCACCGCATGGCAGCACTGAGACAGAGTACTGCAGAGAAGTGAACTGGTAAGTGATTCAAGTTAAAACAGTTAGTTATCCTCCAAGTTGAATCACAACAGGTTTCATGATATACTCACTGTATTCTTTGCTGCATACTAAAAAAGGGTCATGATTTGGCCTAGTTTTTTAGCTTGCTCATTAAGAAATGTAGCGGCCACGACCGTAGCCAAATTAAAGTTGTTTTGGGGGTTTGGTTTAATGTGGGTGACCTCTTGAAGTTGCCTAGGTTAGACAACTTATTTTTCCAATTAGCTTCAGTCTGCTGGTGTGCGACCGTGGCAGAGCTGGTTTGACCTTGGACGTCTAGCTCCGAGGCAAGTTAGGGACCATCAATAAATTACACAATGTAAATAGTTGCACACCTTTTAGTTGTCTCATGAATAGCCTTTTACTGCAGTGGGCTAAATCAGGGTCACACAGTGTTTCTTGGTAGTCTTAAACAAATCTACTTTGAAACAAAAGTATACACCTCACACACGGTTATGGTTATGGGCTTAAAAAAAGAAAACACCTGTACCATGTCAGATATAGAGTTGATTTGTATTCCATTTTTTTTTGCATTCCAATATTACACTATATAGATCACAGAAGACTGAATGATAACAAAACTGTTTGACGTAGAAAACCAGATTTTCAAAAATACTGTAACTCATTGAAATCTGGAGCTATTGACAATGAAAAATATTGTCCCATGTACATTGTGTAATGTACTGATGGTCCGTAACTAGCCCCATATGGATTATGTCAAACCAAAATGACCATGGGCAATACGTTCGGGTTTCATGCAGCTGCGCTCCAAATTTATGATTAATTGGGTGCTGCGGGTATATGAGCAGGATTAAAATAAACCCAACCCCCCAAAAACTTTAATGGTTACCATTCATTCCGTGACCATTTTTTGCTCTCCTAAATATCTCGCATATCTCTGTTTTATATATTTAAACTTTGTAGTCAATTTTTAATATATTTATAATATATTTTAATGACTCATATTGATGACACATAGGCCATTTTGTACCAGAGAAGATGTTTATTGCCATCAGTTGCTCTTTAACCTCTCTGGGCTAGGCGGGACGAATTCGTCCCACCTACGCAACAGCCAGTTGAATCCTGTGGCGCGATTTTCAAAAACCTTAGAAATGCTATTACTTCAATTTCTCAAACATATGACTATTTTACAGCATTTTAAAGACAAGACTCTCGTTAACCTGTTAGGGCTAGGGGGCAGTATTTGCACGGCTAGATAAAAAAATTTACCCGATTTAATCTGGTTACTAATCCTACCCAGTAACTAGAATATGCATATACTTATTATATATGGATAGAAAACACCCTAAAGTTTCTAAAACTGTTTGAATGGTGTCTGTGAGTATAACAGAACTCATTTGGCAGCGGTTGACATGCTTCGAAGTACGGTAATGGAATATTTAGAATTTTATTGTCACGAATTGCGCCATGCGCGCGACACTTCTTTACTATTTCGGATAGTGTCTGGAACGCACGAACAAAACGCCGCTATTCGGATATAACGATGGATTATTTTGGACCAAACCAACATTTGTTATTGAAGTAGCAGTCCTGGGTGTGCATTCTGACGAAGACAACAAAAGGTAATCAAACTTTTATAATAGTAAATATGATTATGGTGAGTGCTAAACTTGCCGGGTGTCTAAATAGCGAGCCCGTGATGCCTGGGCTATGTACTTAGAATATTGCAAAATGTGCTTTCACCAAAAAGCTATTTTAAAATCGGACATATCGAGTGCATAGAGGAGGTCTGTATCTATAATTCTTAAAATAATTGTTATGCTTTTTGTGAACGTTTATCGTGAGTAATTTAGTAAAATGTTAGCGAATTCCCCGGAAGTTTGCGGGGGGTATGCTAGTTCTGAACGTCACATGCTAATGTAAAAAGCTGGTTTTTGATATAAATATGAACTTGATTGAACAAAACATGCATGTATTGTATAACATAATGTCCTAGGGTTGTCATCTGATGAAGATCATCAAAGGTGAGTGCTGCATTTAGCTGTCTTCTGGGTTTTGGTGACATTATATGCTGGCTTGAAAAATGGGTGTCTGATTATTTCTGGCTTGGTACTCTGCTGACATAATCTAATGTTTTGCTTTCGTTGTAAAGCCTTTTTGAAATCGGACAGTGTGGTTAGATTAACGAGAGTCTTGTCTTTAAATAGCTGTAAAATAGTCATATGTTTGAGAAATTGAAGTAATAGGATTTTTAAGGTTTTGAAAATCGCGCCACAGGCTGCCAGTGGCTGTTACGTAGGTGGGACGCAAGCGTCCCACCTAGCCCATAGAGGTTAAGGGCTTGTCACGTCCTGACCAGCAGACGGAGCTATTGTATTAGTTTTGGGGTCAGGACGTGGCAGTTTTGTGTGTGTGAATGTTTGTGTTGGTGTTTGGGACTTCCAATTGAAGGCAGGTGTGTTGAGTTGCCTTTGATTGGGAGTCCTATATAGGTGTGTGTGTTTTTCTTTGGGGTTGTGGGTAGTTGTTCCAGTGGATGCTTTACTCCTTTTTTAAAATTAAAATATGAGCATCCATATTCCCGCTGCAGTTTGGTCTATTCAACACGGCTCTTTTTGTGACAGAACTACCCACCACCAAAGGACCAAGCAGCGGAAGAGGAGGAAGCCACAGGAGGACTATTGGAAGCAGCGCGCTCAGGAGGAGATGGATTCTTCGTCGCTGGAAGTATTGGAGGAGAGGATTGACTGGACATGGGAGCAGTTGCGGGCCCACTGTGACAACCTGCCTGCGAGGCAGGTAGAACCCGAGAGGCAGCCACAATAATTTTTGTTGGGGGGGGCACAAGGGCTATTTGGCGGGGCGAGATTGGAGCCCCAGGCCAGCTCCCCGTACCCTTGTAGGGCAGACTGAATAGGTCCCGTGCTTTGGGGTTGGGGCTGTGGTGAGGCCTGGGATTTTCAGGCCGGTAGGCACAGTACCAGCACCCCGCATGTGCCAGGGCGAAGTAGGCATCGAGCCGGAAGGGGTGATGCCAACCCTGCGCTCAAGACCGCCAGTGCGCCTCTACGGTCCGGTGTTTCCCGCCATACGCACTAGCATGGAGGTGCGTGTCTCCAGGCTGGCACGTCCAGTACCAGCCCCACGCATCAGGCGTCTAGTGCATCAGCCCAGCCTCGCCAGTCAAGAGTCACCTGAGCTGCCCGCCAGTCGAGAGTCGCCTGAGCTGCCCGCCAGTCGAGAGTCGCCTGAGCTGCCCGCCAGTCGAGAGTCGCCTGAGCTGCCCGCCAGTCGAGAGTCGCCTGAGCTGCCCGCCAGTCGAGAGTCGCCTGAGCTGCCCGCCAGTCGAGAGTCGCCTGAGCTGCCCGCCAGTCGAGAGTCACCTGAGCTGCCCGCCAGTCAGGAGCTGCCAGAGCGGCCCGCTAGTCAGGAGCTGCCAGAGTGGCCCGACTGCCCGGAGCTGTCAGAGTGGCCCGACTGCCCGGAGCTGCCAGAGTGGCCCGACTGCCCGGAGCTGTCAGAGTGGCCCGACTGCCCGGAGCTGTCAGAGTGGCCCGCCTGTCCGGAGCTGCCCGAGTGGCCCGCCTGTCCTCCGGCCCAGCCCGAGTGGCCCGCCTGTCCTCCGGCCCAGCCCGAGTGGCCCGCCTGTCCTCCGGCCCAGCCCGAGTGGCCCGCCTGTCCTCCGGCCCAGCCCGAGTGGCCCTCCTGTCCTCCGGCCCAGCCCGAGTGGCCCTCATGTCCTCCGGCCCAGCCCGAGTGGCCCTCCTGTCCTCCGGCCCAGCCCGAGTGGCCCTCCTGTCCTCCGGCCCAGCCCGAGTGGCCCTCCTGTCCTCCGGCCCAGCCCGAGTTGCCCTCCTGTCCTCCGGCCCAGCCCGAGTGGTCCGTCTGCCAGGGTCAGCCCGAGTGGCCCGTCTGCCCGGCGCAGCTAGCGGCGCCACCGAAGTGGGCGACGCCGAAGGTGGAGCGAGGTCCACGTCCTGCACCTGAGCCACCTCCAGGATAGGTGGGTTGGGGAGGGAGGGTGTAGCACAGTGCCGTCATTGATGGCAGCCACCCTCCCTTCCCTCCCTTATTGTTTAGGGGTTATTGTTTAATGGGTTTTTGTTGGGGATTTTTTGTTGTTGGTGTTTTCTGTTGGTAGGTGCATTCCGGGGTCTGCACCTTGAGGGGGGGGGGGGGGTACTGTCACGTCCTGACCAGCAGATGGAGCTAATGTATTAGTTTTGGGGTCA
This sequence comes from Salmo salar, assembly GCF_965601325.2. Taxonomy (NCBI): domain Eukaryota; kingdom Metazoa; phylum Chordata; class Actinopteri; order Salmoniformes; family Salmonidae; genus Salmo; species Salmo salar. The sequence goes on along the minus strand of NC_138307.1, from coordinate 44,677,828 downwards.
GGATGTGGCAGTTTTGTGTGTGTGAATGTTTGTGTTGGTGATTGGGACTTCCAATTGAATGCAGGTGTGTTGAGTTGCCTTTGATTGGGAGTCCTATATAGGTGTGTGTGTTTTTCTTTGGGGTTGTGGGTAGTTGTTCTTGCACTGCGTTTTTGTATGCCTGTAAGACTGTTCCTGTCGTGTGTATTGTTTTTCCAGTGGATGCTTTACTCCTTTTTTATAATTAAAATATGAGCATCCATATTCCCGCTGCAGTTTGGTCTATTCAACACGGCTCTTTTTGTGACAGGGCTTGTAAGTAAGCATTTCAAGGGAAGGTCTACATCTGTTGGATTCTAGTGAGTGTGACAAATAACATTTGATTAGCCACTGTAATTATGTTTACGTACTGGGTTACTCATTTCATATGTATTTACTGTTCTCTGCTGTATTTTAGTCAATGCCACTCAAACATTGCTCATCCTAATATTTACAGTGCCATGCAAAAAGTATTCATCCGCCTTGGCATTTTCCCTATTTTGTTGCATTACAACCGGTAATTTAAATGGATTTGGATTTGGATTTCATGTAATGGACATTCACAAAATAGTCCAAATTGGTGAAGTGAAAAAAATTACTTAAAAAAAATAAAAACCTGGAAAGGTGTGTATTCACCTCCTTTGCTATGAAGCCCCTAAATAAGATATTGTGCAACCAATTACCTTCAGAAGTCACATTATTAGTTCAATAAAGTCCACCTGTGTGCAATCTAATTGTCACATGATCTGTCACATGATCTCAGTATATATATACACACACACAACACCAGTTCTGAAAGGCTCCAGAGTCTGCAACACCACTAAGCAAGGGGCACCACCAAGTAAGCGACACCATGATGACCAAGGAGCTCTCCAAACAGGTCAGGGACAAAGTTGTGGAGTACAGATCAGGGTTGGGTTATAAAAAAAGATCTGAAAGTTTGAGCATCCCACAGAGCACCATTAAATCCATTATTAAAAATGGAAAGAATATGGCACCACAACAAACCTGCCAAGAGAGGGCCGCCCACCAAAACTCACGGACCAGGCAAGAAGGGCATTAGTCAGAGAGGCAATAAAGAGACCAAATATAACCCTGAAGGAGCTGCAAAGCTCCACAGTGGAGATTGGCGTATCTGTCCATAGGACCACTTTAAGCCGTACACTCCACAGAGCTGGGCTTTACAGAAGAGTAGCCAGAAAAAAGCCATTGCTTAAAGAAAACAATAAGCAAACACGTTTGGTGTTCGCCAAAAGGCATAGGGGAGAATCCCCAAACATATGGAAGAAGGTACTCTGGTCAGATGAGACTAATATTGATATTTTTGGCCATCAAGGAAAACGCTATGTCTGGCGCAAACCCAACACCTCTCATCACCCCGAGAACACCATCCCCACAGTTAAACATGGTGGTGGCAGTATCATGCTGTGGGGAAGTTTTTCATCGGCAGGGACTGGGAAACTGGTCAGAATTGAAGGAATGATGGATGGCGCTAAATACAGGGAAATTCTTGAGGGATACCTGTTTCAGTATTCCAGAGATTTTAGACTGGGAAGGAGGTTCACCTTCCAGCAGATCAATGACCCTAAGCATACTGCTAAAGCAACACTCGAGATGTTTATTTGGAAACATTTAAATGTCTTGGATTTGCCTAGTCAAAGCCCAGACCTCAATCCAATTGATAGTCTGTCGTATGACTTAAAGATTGCTGAACACCAGCAGAACCTATAAAACCTGAAGGAGCTGGAGCAGTTTTGCCTTGAAGAATGGGCAAAAATCCCAGTGGCTAGATGTGCCAAGCTTATAGAGACATACCCCAAGAGACTTGCAGCTGTAATTGTGGTGAAAGGTGGATCTACAAAGTATTGACCTTGGGGGGTGAATGCATGCTCAAGTTCTGTTTTTTTGTTTTATTTCTTGTTTGTTTCACAATAAAAAATATTTTGCATCTTCAAAGTGGTATGCATGTTGTGTAAATCAAATTAATCATACCCCCCAAAAATCCTTTTTAATTCCAGGTTGTAAGGCAACAAATGCCAAGGGGCTGAATACTGTCGCAAGCCACTGTATATATTTCTTAATTCCATTCTTTTACTTTTAGATTTGTGTGTATTGTTGTGAATTGTTAGATACTACTGCACTGTTGGAGCTAGGAACACAAACATTTCTCTACACCCGCAATAGCATCTGCTAAATATGTGTATGTAACCAATGACATTTCATTTGATTTGATTTTAAGTGGATGGTCAGGGGGCCGGAACATAATTACAAATAATATGTAGACTGGAAATTGACCACAAGTAGCCCAAGCAGATATAATATTTGACTAAAACCCAATCATTTCAAACTTGCTTACATTTGTATATGATCACGTACACTGAGTATACAAAACACCTGCTCTTTCCATGATGTCATGACGTTGCCCTCTTTGAGTACAGGGAAGACAGTTGACCCCCTCCCCCTTGCACCATCCCCAAACCTACCTCCCCCCACCCAGGCCCTGTGTGAAGGGGTGGTCAAATTCTAGAGGAGAATCTTTTGCCACATGGCCCAGTTGAGACACAGAGGGGTTTCATAGAGAGACACAGGAAATTCTTCCAACTCACAGAGTTGGGGAACCGAACGACATTTATGTTCTGGAGAAGGTATAAAAGATTGGTGAAGAATCTAGCTACGAACGGGTCCGCTTGGTACAATTTTGTGATACTCAAAAGAGACAATATAGCCATATTACCATAAAACTGTTTATATAATAGCCTCAGCTATGGGACTTGCATCCAAATGGTGGTATAAAATGTATTAATAAGGATAAAGCTATTTGGAATACGTTGAGATGCCATGTACTGATGTTAATGTGATAGAATATATTTTTGTTCAAAGCCTCGGCACGCCCCCCGTGGACACAGACAGGACCAGGCGTCATGTGACAAGCCTGTTCTATGTTCACGTATAAAACCCCACCCTGATTTACTTTCTTTAGACCAGCTTACCTCAGAAGAGAGAGCCAAGGTTTGACCCCCAATTCCTCTACTGAAAGTTAACTATACCACATGGTTAAACTTTTAGACTATCGAGACCGACAGAATAAGAACAAGTCTTTGATATTAATTATTAGTCTGCAGCTAAGTAAATTATATCATTGAACGCGAAGACCAACGAAACATCCGTTCTATAACGACATTAATGAATGTCGCTTTGAAAGATCCATTCTAACCGAGAGAGAGAACTCTCCAACAGAACGATTCTCCAACAAGGATCCCGACGACACACTGAGCGTAAATATATATTGATTGCAATTGTTCCCGAATGAGTGAGCGTTCATGTGCAAAGGATTAGCATATCAATTGTTAATATTAATGAACTCTGTGTGCCTCCTCAGCTGGCCTTTATGACCCTTTGTTTAACAGGCCGCCATGCCTGTTTAGCCGACTAGGGCACATTACTCTACCAATTCTTTGTGACGATAATTACTGTTTGTATGCTTTCTGTGAATTACTTAGTTTAGTAAATAAATGATTTTAAGACAATTGATGTATGGATGACTTTAGTAAAGGCTGGATTCGTGCAGATACAACAATTTACGACGTTTGGAATGAGACTGGACGCGAGGTAAAATACACCATTTAAACCAGAAGATAATCGGTCTATACTATAATATAATATATAATGTTATAATATAGGAAAGTTATATTAGGAAAATTATAACTTTGTAATCTGAATATTTTCCTTGGTGCCCCGATCTCCTAGTTAATTATAGTTAAACGATTAATCAGTTTAATCGCGTGATAATAATTACAGGGAGTTATTTTGATAAACATGTCTTCAGTTTAATGGTGCCCCAAAGACACGACAATGACATAGACTGACCAGTTGAATCCAGGTGAAAACTATTGTCCTTTATTGATGGCACTTGTTAACCTGTTGGGCTAGGGGGCAGCATTTGCACGTCTGGATAAAAAAAATGTACCCGATTTAATCTGGTTACTAATCCTACCCAGTAACTAGAATATGCATATACTTATTATATATGGATAGAAAACACTCTAAAGTTTCTAAAACTGTTTGAATGGTGTCTGTGAGTATAACAGAACTCATTTGGCAGGCAAAACCCTGAGACATTTTCTGACAGGAAGTGGATACCTGATGTGTTGTATTACCTTTAAACCTATCCCATTGAAAAACACAGGGGCTGAGGAATATTTTGGCACTTCCTATTGCTTCCACTAGATGTCACCAGCCTTTACAAAGTGTTTTGAGTCTTCTGGAGGGAGATCTGACCGAACAAGAGCCATGGAACGATGATGTCCCATTAGACACCTGGCGCGCGAGTTCATGTTGGGTACCCTCGTTCCAATACGTTATAAAAGAGTATGCATTCGTCCACCTTGAATATTATTCATGTTCTGGTTAAAAAAGGCCCTAATGATTTATGCTATACAACGTTTGACATGTTTGAACGAACGTAAATATATTTTTTCCCCTCGTTCATGACGAGAAGTCCGGCTGGCTTAGATCATGTGCTAACAAGACGGAGATTTTTGGACATAAATGATGAGCTTTTTTGAACAAAACTACATTCGTTATGGACCTGTGATACCTGGAAGTGACATCTGATGAAGAGAATCAAAGGTAATGGATTATTTACATAGTATTTTCGATTTTAGATCTCCCCAACATGACGTCTAGTCTGTATCGCAACACGTATTTTTCTGGGCGCAGTGCTCAGATTATTGCAAAGTGTGATTTCCCAGTAAGGTTCTTTTTAAATCTGGCAAGTTGATTGCGTTCAAGAGATGTAAATCTATAATTCTTTAAATGACAATATAATATTTTACCAATGTTTTCTAATTTTAATTATTTAATTTGTGACGCTGACTTGACTGCCGGTTATTGGAGGGAAACGATTTCCTCAACATCAATGCCATATTAAAACGCTGTTTTTGGATATAAATATGAACTTGATAGAACTAAAAATGCATGCATTGTCTAACATAATGTCCTAGGAGTGTCATCTGATGGAGATTGTAAAAGGTTAGTGCATCATTTTAGCTGGTTTTATGGTTTTGGTTACCCTGTCTTTGAATTGACAAAACATTACACACAACTCTTGATAATGTACTGTCCTAACATACTCTAAATTTATGCTTTCGCCGTAAAACCTTTTTGAAATCGTAAAACGTGGTTAGATTAAGGAGATGTTTATCTTTCAAAGGGTGTAAAATAGTTGTATGTTTGAAAAATTTGAATTTTGACATTTATTTGGATTCAAATTTGCCGCTCTTGAAATGCACCTGCTGTTGATGGAGTGCACCACGGGTGGCACGCTAGCGTCCCACCTAGCCCATAGAGGTTAAATCCACTTCAAACAGTGTAGATGAAGTGGAGAAGACAGGTTAAAGAAGGATTTTTAAGCCTTGAGACGGATTGTGTATATATGCCTTTCAGAGAGTGTGTGGGAAAGACAAACCAGGCGCAACAGTTTGTGTCAAGAACTGTAACCCTGCTGGGTTTTTAATGCTCAACAGTTTCCCGTGTGTATCAAGAATGGTCCACCACCCAAAGGACATCCAGCCAACTTGACACAACTGTGGGAAGTATTGGATTCAACATGGGCCAACATCCTTGTGGAACGCTTTCAACACCTTGTACAGTCCATGCCCCGACGAATTGTGGCTGTTCTGAGGGCAAAAAGGGGGTGTGGGGGTATGTGTGCAATGTATGGTATACTCAGTGTATATCTCTCTATTATGCGTGGGAATACTTTGGAACAGATTTCCTAAATTAAAATCACTTCAAGCTGAGTTGCTTTTGTTTTTACAGTATTTTATGTCCATCAATGTAAAATGTTGTATCATAATCACCCGTGGGCCACCAGTTGGGGAACCCAGCTCTAGGACAACTATGTCATTCCATTCTGCGTACCTCTTCTCTATTATACTGACCCCACTGGCCCTATTCATCTCTGGCTTTCACAGGCTTTTTCCAAAGAGAATAAACCATTTCTAAAAGGGACAAAATCAACACAACAGCAGGCATCACTCATTATCTCCCTGTCACATTGAAGAAAAACATTTGAACCATGAGGCTGAGCCACTATTTTATTTTCTCTGTTTTTTCTGTCTTGTGTTTTTCCTCTCAGCTATAAAATCCACAGTCCCAGCTTCACTACCCTCTTTAGGGATGCTGTGAAATAAAATATAATTGTCAAATAATACATCAAATTGTTTTGATTTCTACTTATTAACTTTGCCATACCGTAGCTGAGTAGCCTATCAGGCTAATGGCATAAACACCTGAGTTTGTCTGCAGTGAAGATGACCCTACGTTCCAGCAGGCGAGAACCAAAGACCCTGAGTAGCAGACGCAGACTCAGACAGGAGAAGAGACACTCAAAGTCCACATGCTCCAGACGAGAGTCAGACGGACGACATAGCTCCATTACCTGAGACAGGTGGAGGGGTGGGTAGAAAGAAGGAGCAAGCGAGAAACAGACAGGGAGTGACATGGAAAGAAAGAGAACAAGAAGAGGAGAGAGAGACAAAGTGAATGGAGAGTGAGAGATATTTTACTAAGTAATACAAAACGGATGCAGCATAGAACACTTCACCTCAAACACTTTGCATGGCATCTGTATGTAATATTATTGGAAGTCTTCTTTGGAGACTAACGTAAAATTAAGGACCTACCTCAGTACCAGATCCAGGCAGGAAGGTTTTAATGGTGATGGGTCTGCCAGGAGCAGGAAATGGACCTTCCATAATGGCCCTCATGAAGGGCTGGACCAGGGCTGGAGACAGGGCTCTCCTCCTCTCCACCTCATCCAGGACCTGACACACACACACACACACACACACACACACACACACACACACACACACACACACACACACACACACACACACACACACACACACACACACACACACACACACACACACACACACACACACACACACACACACACACACACACACACACACACACACACACACACACACACACGGCAGTACAGAGAGATCAGCAGGTAGCCTAGACGTTAGAGAGATGGGCCAACAATGGAAGAGTTGCCAGCATGAATCCAGGGCTTGATGGGAAACAGGATGAGAGGTGGCAACCAGGAGGCTGAAGTACAGTACACTATACCTTGGAGAAGAGTTGGAAGCATCCCAGGTGGCTGACGATGCAGTAGACTTCAGGGAGACGCTTTCCTTTCCCACTGGGCTGGGAGACGAGAAGAGGATATTTTAATGGTTTGTCATAGCCCCTCTAGGAAAAACGAAGCCGTGTCCCTGCTGTAAAACCCCCAGCATCTGCAAAGAACCATTTGGATCTGAAGAAACCCTTTTGGAACAGAATAATTATTTGTAAGGCAAAGGGTTCTACCTAGAGCCTTTAACATCATAAGAACTGTTTTTGGAGGAAAGGGTTCTTTGATGATTTTTTGGAAGGCATGATGGATTCTTTGGAAAGCAAGAAGGGTTCTACATAGAACCATATATCATATTTTCCCGCATACTCTCTATTGCATGACCGAAAAGATCTTCTGGACATCAGAATAGCTATCACTAACCTCCATTTGGAGGAAGACTTTTACTTCAATGAGTCGGAGGCGAAAGACATATTGATTATCGCGGCCCAATTCTCTGACACTCGAAGAAGGAGGAGACAACACTACAGAGGCCTGAGTGCGGGATACCTGATGAGACTACTTTAGTGAGTGGCTAAATCACCTGTAACCTCCGTTCTATTGGCGAATGTACAATCACTAGAGAATAAACTGAATGAGCTCCATTCGAGGCTATCCTAGCAAAGTGTTTCTCCGAGTCGTAGCTGAAAAAGGACATGGTAAATAGAAATCTAGCTGCTAATTCTATACATCGGCAGGATAGAATGGCTGTATCTGGGAAGTTCAAGAGGGTGTGTGTGTCACTTTGTTAACAGCAACTGGTGTGCAATCTCTAATATTAGGGTGTCTCAAAGTTCTGCTCGCCTGAGTAAGAATATCTCATGATAAGCTGTAGACCACACTATTTACCAAAGAGTTTGTCTATATTTTTCATAGCTATTGTCATAACTCTCCTGTGACGATCTGAAGGATCAGGTTACAGTGGGTCCTCTCTACAGTATGCTCTCTCATAGAGGGGGAGAGCAGGAAGTCTGCTGTTTTATGACGGTCATAAAATACGCTGCCTCTATGCTCTGTAGTATTCCAGATTGGAATGTAAACTGTGGAACACAGAGAGACCCTTGGACATCAAAAGTTTGAATAAGTAAACAATATTGGACACTTAAGGGACAGTCATGATGAGTTTGTTTCATTTGGCAATCTCATGAAGGACAGGAAACACTCATTACTGTGTCTTTGGTTGTGTACACTTCTTAATTATGTGGTTTACATCAAAATATTGTGAAACGTATGTTATTAAACAAACTATGTGTTTAAAGATGTAATGTGATGTTAACCTTCTAAATAAGAGTATGGATTTTTATTTAAAGTTGAACTAGTCAGTGGCCACACCCCCATGAGCCAGACAATACATCTGGCGTCATGGAACCACCCTTTTCTACTCCAGAGTTTAAAACCATCATGATGAAATTTACATTTCAATTTACATTTTACACGATAACCTGGATGTCTCAAATGGTGTAGAAGACCAGAAAATATGTTGAAATGGTTAACCTGTTGGGGATAGGGGGCAGTATTTGCACGGCCGGAAAAAAAACGTACCCGATTTAATCTGGTTATTACTACTGCCCAGAAACTAGAATATGCATATAATCATTGGCTTTGGATAGAAAACACCCTAAAGTTTCTAAAACTGTTTGAATGGTGTCTGTGAGTATAACAGAACTCATATGGCAGGCAAAAACCTGAGAAGATTCCTTACAGGAAGTGGCATGTCTGACCATTTCTTGGGCTTCTACACTCTCTTTATTGAAAACTGAGGATCTCTGCTGTAACGTGACACTTCCTACGGCTCCCATAGGCTCTCAGAGGGCGGCAAAAAGCTGAATGATGTCTTTGCAGCCCCTGGCTGAAAAACATTAGCGCATTTGGATAGTGGTTGATCAGAGGACAATGAGACTGAGGCGCGTGCACGAGGCGACACCATGTTTTTATTTTCTCTGTCTTTGAACGTAAACAGGGTTTCCCGGTCGGAATATTATCGCTTTTTTACGAGAAAAATCGCATAAAAATTGATTTTAAACAGCGGTTGACATGCTTCGAAGTACGGTAATGGAATATTTAGAATTCTTTTGTCACGAAACGCACCGGGCGCGTCACCCTTCGTCACCCTTCGGATAGTGTCTTGAACGCACGAACAAAACAGAGGATATTTGAACATAACTATGGATTATTTTGAACCAAACCAACATTTGTTATTGAAGTAGAAGTCCTGGGAGTGCATTCTGACGAAGAACAGCAAAGGTAATAACATTTTTCTTATAGTAAATCTGACTTTGGTGAGGGCTAAACTTGGTGGGTGTCTAAATAGCTAGCCCGTGATGGCTGGGCTATCTACTCAGAATATTACAAAATGTGCTTTCACCGAAAAGCTATTTTAAAATCGGACATATCGAGTGCATAAAGGAGTTCTGTATCTATAATTCTTAAAATAATTGTTATGTTTTTTGTGAACGTTTATCGTGAGTAATTTAGTAAATTCACCGGAAGTTTGCTAGTTCTGAACATCACATGCTAATGTAAAAAGCTGGTTTTTGATATAAATATGAACTTGATTGAACAAAACATGCATGTATTGTATAACATAATGTCCTAGGATTGTCATCTGATGAAGATCATCAAAGGTTAGTGCTGCATTTAGCTGTGGTTTGGGTTTATGTGACATTATATGCTAGCTTGAAAAATGGGTGTCTGATTATTTCTGTCTGGGTACTCTGCTGACATAATCTAATGTTTTGCTTTTGTTGTAAAGCCTTTTTGAAATCGGACAGTGTGGTTAGATTAACGAGAGTCTTGTCTTTAAAATGGTGTAAAATAGTCATATGTTTGAGAAATTGAAGTAATAGCATTTCTAAGGTATTTGAATAACGCGCCACGGGATTCCACTGGCTGTTGAGTAGGTGGGACGATTTCGTCCCACCTACCCTAGAGAGGTTAACCTGTTTAGGATAGGGGGCAGTATTGACACGGCTGGATAAAAAACATACCCGATTTAATCTGGTTACCACTCCTACCCAGTAACTAGAATATGCATATACTTATTACATATGGATAGAAAACACCCTAAATTTTCTAAAACTGTTTGAATGGTGTCTGTGAGTATAACAGAACTCAAATGGCAGGTCAAAACCTGAGAGATTCCTTTACAGGAAGTGGCCTGTCTGACCATTTCTTGAACTTCTTTTCCATCTCTATCATTTACTAAGGATCTCTGCTCTAACGTGACACTTCCCACGTCGTCCATAGGCGCTCAGAGCCCGGGAAAAAACAGAATGTCATCATTCCAGCCCCAGGCTGAAACACATTATCGCCTTTCTCAAGTGGCCGATCAAGGGACACTGGGCTTATGCTCGTGACCCCGACCGCCCCCGCCTTTGGGATTTTTTCCTCTGTTTGCCGAAAAGGAGATTCCCTGTCAGAATATTATCGCTTTTCTACGAGAAAAATGTCGTAAAAATTTATTTTAAACAGCGGTTGACATGCTTCGAAGTACGGTAATGGAATACTTAGAATTTTATTGTCACGAATTGCGCCATGCGCGTGACACTTCTTTACTATTTCGGATAGTGTCTGGAACGCACGAACAAAACGCCGCTATTCGGATATAACGATGGATTATTTTGGACCAAACCAACATTTGTTATTGAAGTAGCAGACCTGGGAGTGCATTCTGACGAAGACAACAAAAGGTAATCAAACTTTTATAATAGTAAATATGATTATGGTGAGTGCTAAACTTGCCGGGTGTCTAAATAGCGAGCCCGTGATGCCTGGGCTATGTACTTAGAATATTGCAAAATGTGCTTTCACCAAAAAGCTATTTTAAAATCGGACATATCGAGTGCATAGAGGAGGTCTGTATCTATAATTCTTAAAATAATTGTTATGCTTTTTGTGAACGTTTATCGTGAGTAATTTAGTAAAATGTTTGCGAATTCCCCGGAAGTTTGCGGGGGGTATGCTAGTTCTGAACGTCACATGCTAATGTAAAAAGCTGGTTTTTGATATAAATATGAACTTGATTGAACAAAACATGCATGTATTGTATAACATAATGTCCTAGGGTTGTCATCTGATGAAGATCATCAAAGGTGAGTGCTGCATTTAGCTGTCTTCTGGGTTTTGGTGACATTATATGCTGGCTTGAAAAATGGGTGTCTGATTATTTCTGGCTTGGTACTCTGCTGACATAATCTAATGTTTTGCTTTCGTTGTAAAGCCTTTTTGAAATCGGACAGTGTGGTTAGATTAACGAGAGTCTTGTCTTTAAATGGCTGTAAAATAGTCATATGTTTGAGAAATTGAAGTAATAGGATTTTTAAGGTTTTGAAAATTGCGCCACAGGCTGGCAGTGGCTGTTACGTAGGTGGGACAAATTCGTCCCGCCTAGCCTAGAGAGGTTAACAACTACAACTCTATAGGCCCAGGAGACCAGACACCGTGTAGTGTTGGCAACACGGCTGGAAATTGTTAAACTCTGAGACTATCGATCACTACATAGAAAGAACAAATTCTGGACATAGAATTACTAGTCTGCAGCTGGAAATTACGTAACTCTAGTATGAGAATACTGACAACCGCGGAAGCATCTATTCTATGCAACAACCATCTGTACGCCTGACGTATCCATTACAACAGACACCATCCAGAGCTGCTGAGAAAGCGACAACTATGAAAGACATTGTGACTTCTGGGGAAGTTAGCCAGAAACTCTCTGATGAACTGACTCTCCAGCAGATGGACTGGCGATTCCAACAGAGAAGACAACAACATATGGGCGTAAATATATCAATTGCAATTGTTTTCGAATGAGCGGCCCTTCATGTGCAAAGGATTAGCATTTCAATTAACCTGTTATGGCTAGGGGGCAGTATTTTCACGGCTGGATAAAAAACGTACCCGATATAATCTGGTTACTACTCCTGCCCAGTAACTAGAATATGCATATAATTATTGGCTTTGGATAGAAAACACCCTAAAGTTTCTAAAACTGTTTGAATGGTGTCTGTGAGTATAACAGAACTCATATGGCAGGCAAAAACCTGAGAAGATTTCATGCAGGAAGTGGCCTGTCTGACAAGGTGTCATTCTTCTTGTCTCTGTTTATTGAAGAGTGAGGATCTTAGCTGTCCCGTGACACTTCCTACGGCTGCCATAGGCTCTCAGAAGGCGGCAAAATGCAGAATCGTGGCTTTGCAGGCTCTGGCTGAAAAAAACTAGCGCGTTTGGATAGTGGCTGGTTACAGTACTGTGAGACTCAGGCTCGTGCCCGCGTCGACCGAAAGCTTTGTTTACTTTCCTCTGTTTAGGTAAATGGACATTCCCGGTCGGAATATTATCGCTTTTTTACGAGAAAAATGGCATAAAAATGGATTTTAAACAGCGGTTGACATGCTTCGAAGTACGGTAATGGAATATTTCAATTTTTTTTGTCACGAATTGCGCCATGCGCACGACCCTGATTTACCATTTCGGATAGTGTCTGGGACGCACGAACAAAACGCCGCTATTCGGATATAACGATGGATTATTTTGGACCAAACCAACATTTGTTATTGAAGTAGCAGTCCTGGGAGTGCATTCTGACAAAGAAAACAAAAGGTAATCAAACTTTTATAATAGTAAATCTGATATTGGTGAGTGCTAAACTTGCCGGGTGTCTAAATAGCTAGCCCGTGATGGCTGGGCAATGTACTTAGAATATTGCAAAATGTGCTTTTACCAAAAAGCTATTTTAAAATCGGACATATCGAGTGCATAGAGGAGTTCTGTATCTATAATTCTTAAAATAATTGTTATGCTTTTTGTGAACGTTTATCGTGAGTAATTTAGTAAATTGTTAGCAAATTCCTCCGGAAGTTTGCGGGGGGTATGCTAGTTCTGAACGTCACATGCTAATGTAAAAAGCAGTTTTTTTTATATAAATATGAACTTGATTGAACAAAACATGCATGTATTGTATAACATAATGTCCTAGGTGTGTCATCTGATGAAGATCATCAAAGGTTAGTGCTGCATTTAGCTGTCTTCTGGGTTTTTGTGACATTATATGCTAGCTTGAAAAATGGGTGTCTGATTATTTCTGGCTTGGTACTCTGCTGACATAATCTAATGTTTTGCTTTCGTTGTAAAGCCTTTTTGAAATCGGACAGTGTGGTTAGATAAAGGAGAGTCTTGTCTTTAAAATGGTGTAAAATAGTCATATGTTTGAAAAAAAGTTTTCGGATTTTCGAGGAGTTTGTATTTCGCGCCACGCCCTATCATTGGATATTGGAGTGGTGTTCCGCTAGCGGAACATCTAGATGTAAGAGGTTTTAATCTATGGGCAAAAGATATGGTGTCATTTTCACTTGCATGACAGGCAGAGCAATAAACCTTGAAGTTCGTTATTAGTTGGACACCAATTCCTGTATTAACGTTGTGCGAACAGTCATGTGTCGCCAAAGTCAAGTGTCTCACATAAGGTAGTCTCACAGATAATGGCACAAATTTCATTGAAGCTGAAAGAGAGCTCAGAGAAGCACTGGCCACTCTGGACCACAGCAAGATAGAGTGTCTTGCTATCAAGTGGAATAAAGTGGAACCTCAACACTCCTGCTCGTTTTCGTCATCGTGGAATGTGGGAGCGTCTTATTCGTCTGGTGAGAAAAGTGCTCTACTTTACACCAGGAGAAGGTGGAGACAAGTTCAGTACTTTGCCAATCTATTCTGGAAACAATGGGTGAAGGAGTACTTACCATTGTTACAAGAAAGACAAAAGTGGAACGAACAATGGCGGCGCCTTCGGAGAGCATTCGTCTTGTCTGTTCCTGCTCAACTTTGCTTTTCTATGGCTATATTTGCGTGATTTATTACTTTGTTTGCTCAGAATGTTTGTGATTCTATTTTTACTGCCATTTATTTTATGTTCATATTCTTATTTTTACTATTTCTTATTGTTGTTGCATTATCGAGAAGAAACAGCCACCCTAGTCATAGACTGTTCTCTCTGCTAGCGCATGGTAAGCGGTACCGGAGCGCCATGTCTAGGTCCAAGAGGCTCCTGAACAGCTAATCAAATGGCTACCCAGACTATTTGCATTACCCCCCACCCCCTCTGGAACGCTGCTGCTACTCTGTTATTATCTATGCATAGTCACTTTAATTGCTCTACCTACATAATTTCCTCAATTACCTCGACACCGGTGCCCCCCGCATCCTGGCATAGGCCCACTATGGTTATTTACTGCTGATCTTTTATTTGTTATTCTTATCACTTACTTTTTTGGGGGGGGTATTTTCTTAAAACTGCATTGTTGGTTAAGGGCTTGTAAGTAAGCATTTCACTGTAAGGGCTACACCTGTTGTATTCTGCGCATGTGACAAATAAAATTTGATTTGACATGCAAGTAAGCATTTCATTGTACAATGTACTGTATACCATGCGTATCTTGTAGATACGACTAATAACATTTGAAACTTCAAACAGAAGAGATGTTTTTCCGTGGGAGACCTGTTCATCATCATGGATCCTACTGCTCCAAGAGGGTCAAGGCTGATTGGAAAGGTGTCGGAAACCTACCCTGACAGGCGGCTCTTGTCCAGACTCTGAGACTGAAAACCAGAACAGGAGAACTGGACAGACCTGTTACCAAGATCTGTCTACTTCAAGAGGGTACAGAGGGACCTGTGAAGAACTCTGACCCAGAGAAGAAGGGAAGATTCTCACTCACATTTCACTTTATTGTCTCCTTGGTTTATGTTTTGGTTAATTGTTGGTTGCAATTAGGGGCCGATGTGTTGGAGCCAATTCGGGTGCATCTTATATTATGGTTTATGCGGGCATTTACGCTCCTGACCATTACGGGCAGACAAATGGCGGTGGTAAACACACATCAGATTATCTATAAAGACAGAGGTGTTTGAATGTATGGTGTGTGTGGATGGTGGGAGAGCTCACAGTTCTTAGCACAATCCAACTAACGAAAAAGAATGCAAGAAACCCCAAACAAGATACTAAGTATTACTAAAGTCAACTCTATCGATCAACATTCATTCAAGGTAACCACTATTGCTAAGTTTGAGGCGCGTAAAGAACAACTATCCACTCACATGGGACCTCATTTATCAAAGTGCGTGTGCTCAAAAAAATAAATCTCTAAACCTTGCATGCGCCAGTTTCCCTGCAATGGTTGATATTGATCAATTATTCACTTGACGGGAAAGTGTGTGTATGACATTTACATTTAAGACATTTAGCAGACGCTCTTATCCAGAGCGACTTACAAATTGGTGCATTCACCTTATAATATCCAGTGGAACAACCACTTTACAATAGTGCATCTAAATCGTTTAAGAGGGGGGGGGGGGGGTTAGAAGGATTACTTTATCATATCCCAGGTATTCCTTAAAGAGGTGGGGTTTCAGGTGTCTCCGGAAGGTGGTGATTGACTCCGCTGTCCTGGCGTCGTGAGGGAGCTTGTTCCACCATTGGGGTGCCAGAGCAGCGAACAGTTTTGACTGGGCTGAGCGGGAACTGTGCTTCCTCAGAGGTAGGGAGGCGAGCAGGCCAGAGGTGGATGAACGCAGTGCCTTTGTTTGGGTGTAGGGCCTGATCAGAGCCTGAAGGTACGGAGGTGCCGTTCCCCTCACAGCTCCGTAGGCAAGCACCATGGTCTTGTAGCGGATGCGAGCTTCAACTGGAAGCCAGTGGAGAGAGCGGAGGAGCGGGGTGACGTGAGAGAACTTGGGAAGGTTGAACACCAGACGGGCTGCGGCGTTCTGGATGAGTTGTAGGGGTTTAGTGGCACAGGCAGGGAGCCCAGCCAACAGCGAGTTGCAGTAATCCAGGCGGGAGATGACAAGTGCCTGGATTAGGACCTGCGCCGCTTCCTGTGTGAGGCAGGGTCGTACTCTGCGAATGTTGTAGAGCATGAACCTACAGGATCGGGTCACCGCCTTGATGTTAGTGGAGAACGACAGGGTGTTGTCCAGGGTCATGCTGAGGCTCTTAGCACTCTGGGAGGAGGACACAAGGGAGTTGTCAACCGTGATGGCGAGATCATGGAACGGGCAGTCCTTCCCCGGGAGGAAGAGCAGCTCCGTCTTGCCGAGGTTCAGCTTGAGGTGGTGATCCGTCATCCACACTGATATGTCTGCCAGACATGCAGAGATGCGATTCGCCACCTGGTTGTCAGAAGGGGGAAAGGAGAAGATTAATTGTGTGTCGTCTGCATAGCAATGATAGGAGAGACCATGTGAGGATATGACAGAGCCAAGAGACTTGGTGTATAGCGAGAATAGGAGAGGGCCTAGAACAGAGCCCTGGGGGACACCAGTGGTGAGAGCACGTGGTGCGGAGACAGATTCTCGCCACGCCACCTGGTAGGAGCGACCTGTCAGGTAGGACGCAATCCAAGCGTGGGCCGCGCCGGAGATGCCCAGCTCGGAGAGGGTGGAGAGGAGGATCTGGTGGTTCACAGTATCAAAGGCAGCAGATAGGTCTAGAAGGATGAGAGCAGAGGAGAGAGAGTTAGCTTTAGCAGTGCGGAGAGCCTCCGTGACACAGAGAAGAGCAGTCTCAGTTGAATGCCCAGTCTTGAAACCTGACTGATTAGGATCAAGAAGGTCATTCTGAGAGAGATAGCAAGAGAGCTGGCCAAGGACGGTGCGTTCAAGAGTTTTGGAGAGAAAAGAAAGGGATACTGGTCTGTAGTTGTTGACATCGGAGGGATCGAGTGTAGGTTTTTTCAGAAGGGGTGCAACTCTCGCTCTCTTGAAGACGGAAGGGACGTAGCCAGCGGTCAAGGATGAGTTGATGAGCGAGGTGAGGTAGGGGAGAAGGTCTCCGGAAATGGTCTGGAGAAGAGAGGAGGGGATAGGGTCAAGTGGGCAGGTTGTTGGGCGGCCGGCCGTCACAAGACGCGAGATTTCATCTGGAGAGAGAGGGGAGAAAGAGGTCAAAGCACAGGGTAGGGCAGTGTGAGCAGGACCAGCGGTGTCGTTTGACTTAGCAAACGAGGATCGGATGTCGTCAACCTTCTTTTCAAAATGGTTGACGAAGTCATCCGCAGAGAGGGAGGAGGGGGGGGAGGGGGAGGAGGATTCAGGAGGGAGGAGAAGGTAGCAAAGAGCTTCCTAGGGTTAGAGGCAGATGCTTGGAATTTAGAGTGGTAGAAAGTGGCTTTAGCAGCAGAGACAGAAGAGGAAAATGTAGAGAGGAGGGAGTGAAAGGATGCCAGGTCCGCAGGGAGGCGAGTTTTCCTCCATTTCCGCTCGGCTGCCCGGAGCCCTGTTCTGTGAGCTCGCAGTGAGTCGTCGAGCCACGGAGCAGGAGGGGAGGACCGAGCCGGCCTGGAGGATAGGGGACAGAGAAAATCAAAGGATGCAGAGAGGGAGGAGAGGAGGGTTGAGGAGGCAGAATCGGGAGATAGGTTGGAGAAGGTTTGAGCAGAGGGAAGAGATGATAGGATGGAAGAGGAGAGAGTAGCGGGAGAGAGAGAGCGAAGGTTGGGACGGCGCAATACCATCCGAGTAGGGGCAGAGTGAGAAGTGTGGATGAGAGCGAGAGGGAAAAGGATACAAGGTAGTGGTCAGAGACTTGGAGGGGAGTTGCAATGAGATTAGTGGAAGAACAGCATCTAGTAAAGATGAGGTCAAGCGTATTGCCTGCCTTGTGAGTAGGGGGGAAAGGTGAGAGGGTGAGGTCAAAAGAGGAGAGGAGTGGAAAGAAGGAGGCGGAGAGGAATGAGTCAAAGGTAGACGTGGGGAGGTTAAAGTCACCCAGAACTGTGAGAGGTGAGCCATCCTCAGGAAAGGAACTTATCAAGGCGTCAAGCTCATTGATGAACTCTCCAAGGGAACCTGGAGGGCGATAAATGATAAGGATGTTAAGCTTGAAAGGGCTGGTAACTGTGACAGCATGGAATTCAAATGAGGAGATAGACAGATGGGTCAGGGGAGAAAGAGAGAATGTCCACTTGGGAGAGATGAGGATTCCAGTGCCACCACCCCGCTGGCTCGATGCTCTAGGGGTATGCGAGAACACGTGGGCAGACGAGGAGAGAGCAGTAGGAGTAGCAGTGTTATCTGTGGTAATCCATGTTTCCGTCAGCGCCAGGAAGTCTAGGGACTGGAGGGTAGCATAGGCTGAGATGAACTCAGCCTTGTTGGCCGCAGACCGGCAGTTCCAGAGGCTGCCGGAGATCTGGAACTCCACGTGGGTCGTGCGCGCTGGGACCACCAGGTTAGAGTGGCAGCGGCCACGCGGTGTGGAGCGTTTGTATGGCCTGTGCAGAGGGGAGAGAACAGGGATAGACAGACACATAGTTGACAAGCTACAGAAGAGGCTACGCTAATGCAAAGGAGATTGGAATAACAAGTGGACTACACGTCTCGAATGTTCAGAAAGTTAAGCCTACGTTGCAAAAAATCTTATTGACTAAAATGACGAAAATGATACAGTACTGCTGGCTGGTGGAGTAGGCTAGCTAGCAGTGGCTGCGTTGTTGACTTTGAACGTGTAGCTGGCTAGGTAACCTCGATAGTTTGGGTACTACACCTTGTCATGATACAAAAGCAACTTTGTAGCTAGCGAACATAACACTAATCAAGACGTTCCTTTGTAATGTATTTAGTTTCTACAATGCTGCTCGTCGGTAATAGTTGGCTGGGTTTGGAAAAATGGCGTCGCGGGGGACGGAAATAGCTGGCTAGCTAACCTCGATAATTACTAAACTACACAATTATCAAGCTATGACAAAGACAACTATGTAGCTAGCTAGCTAACACTGCACTAGTCAAATCGTTCCGTTGTAAAGTATTAGTATCTACAGCGCTGCTAGTCGGTAACGGTTGGCTAGCTAGCAGTGGGTTAATGATGACTAGGTGTGTTGACTAAGTCTGGCGTCGCGTCGCGGCTGGCTAGCTAGCCTCGATAATTACTCTAAACTACACAATTATCTTAGATGCAAAGACAGCAAAGACAACTAAGTAGCTGGCTAACTAACACTAACACTACACTAATCAAGTCGTTCCGTTGTAATGTAATAGTTTCTACAGTGCTGCTAGTCGGTAGAAGTTGGCTGGTTGGCTAGCTAGCAGTGTTGACTAGCTAGCTAGCAGTGATGACTACGTTAGGAGGACGAAGATAGCTAACCTTGATAATTAATCGGTAATTACTCTAGTTACTCTAAACTACACAATTATCTTTGATACAAAGACGGCTATGTAGCTAGCTAAGAAAAATTGCTCAGATCAAACAAATCACACCGTTGTAATGTAATGAAGTGTAATATTACCTGTGGAGCGAAGCGTAGTGCGACTGCTCGCTCCAAACCGGAAGTGTATCTCCAAGCAAATCTCAAACCATGCGTGCACACATCTTCCAGTGGTTTTTAAACTGCTGCGAATGGACAATCATTAGATCATTTGTTTTGAAACTGTTCATATGTAGCTTGCTTTTTTGTTGCAGATTCAGGAATGGCTGAACATTTTCAACATTTAACTCTGCAAATAACACTGCTGGGTGATTTGAAAAGTCAGTCAGTTGATCATTAACATAATAATACTTTTAGCAAAACAATATATTTAATTTACAACCTGTAGAAACTATGAGAATAGAAGCGTTCAGAACTTGTGAAACATCACAGCACAGTTGAAAATATATGGCAAATAGAAAATCAAAACGGGGTGGTGTTAAGAGATAGATGGGAGGGGTTGAGTGGAGCTGAAAGGTGGGACTAAAAACAACAAAATAACTCATGTAAAATATACTGGGTCCGTAAAATGTATATAGGTTCAGAACTTTTGTGAAACAGCATTTTTCCAACAAATGTTTACAGACAGATTATTTCTGTCACGACTTCTGCTGAAGTCGGTTCCTCTCCTTGTTCAGGCGGCATTCGGCGGTCGACGTCACCGGTCTTTTTGCCATCGCCGATCCACCTTTCATTTTCCATTTGTTTTGTCTTGTTTTCCCACACACCTGGTTTTCATTTCCCTCATTACTTGACGTGTATTTAACCCTCTGTTCCCCTCATGTCTGTGTGTGAAATTGTTTATTGTTAATTAATACATCTAGACGTTCCGCTAGCGGAACACCTGCTCCAACATCCAATGATGGGCGTGGCGCGAAATACAAACTCCTCAAAAATACAAAAACTTCAATTTTTCAAACATATGACTATTTCACAGCATTTTAAAGATAAGACTCTCCTTTATCTAACCACACTGTCCGATTTCAAAAAGGCTTTACAACGAAAGCAAAACATTAGATTATGTCAGCAGAGTACCAAGCCAGAAATAATCAGACACCCATTTTTCAAGCTAGCATATAATGTCACAAAAACCCAGAAGACAGCTAAATGCAGCACAAACCTTTTATGATCTTCATCAGATGACAACCCTAGGACATTATGTTATACAATACATGCATGTTTTGTTCAATCAAGTTCATATTTATATCAAAAACCAGCTTTTTACATTAGCATGTGACGTTCAGAACTAGCATACCCCCCGCAAACTTCCGGCGAATTCACTAAGAATTTACTAAATTACTCACGATAAACGTTCACAAAAAGCATAACAATTATTTAAAGAATTATAGATACAGAACTCCTCTATGCACTCGATATGTCCGATTTTAAAATAGCTTTTTGGTGAAAGCACATTTTGCAATATTCTAAGTACATAGCCCAGGCATCACGGGCTAGCTATTTAGACACCCGGCAAGTTTAGCACTCACCAATATCAGGTTTACTATTATAAAAGTTTGATTACCTTTTGTTGTCTTCGTCAGAATGCACTCCCAGGACTGCTACTTCAATAACAAATGTTGGTTTGGTCCAAAATAATCCATCGTTATATCCGAATAGCGGCGTTTTGTTCATGCGTCCCAGACACTATCTGAAATGGTAAATCAGGGTCGCGCGCGTGGCGCAATTCGTGACTAAAAAAATCTAAATATTCCATTACCGTACTTCGAAGCATGTCAACCGCTGTTTAAAATCCATTTTTATGCCACTTTTCTCGTAAAAAAGCGATAATATTCCGACCGGGAATCTCCTTTTAGCTAAACAAAGAAAACAAAGCATTCGGTCGACGTTGGCACGCGCCTGAGTCTCACAGTACTGTAACCAGCCACTACCCAAACACGCTACTTTGTTTCAGCCAGAGCCTGCAAAGCCACAATTCAGCTTTTTACCGCCTTCTGAGACCCTATGGCAGCCGTAGGAAGTGTCACGGGACAGCTAAGATCCTCACTCTTCAATAAACAGAGACAAGAAGAACGACACCTTGTCAGACAGGCCACTTCCTGCCTGAAACCTTGTCAGGTTTTTGCCTGCCAAATGAGTTCTGTTATACTCACAGACACCATTCAAACAGTTTTAGAAACTTTAGGGTGTTTTCTATCCATATGTAATAAGTATATGCATATTCTAGTTACTGGGTAGGAGTGGTAACCAGATTAAATCGGGCACGTTTTTTATCCAGCCGTGAAAATACTGCCCGCTAGCCATAACAGGTTAAGGTTGGTGCGCTTCGGGCTGGTTTGCGCAGGGTTTTGTTTTATACCCGTGCTTTGTGGCAGCCGATACGTTGTACTTGGGTTTTTGTACTTTGTGCTGCCTCACTTGTTCGTTGGGCATTTGTTTTGTGACGCGGTTGCGTTCTGTGCAAATGATTGCCTAAGTAAAGTGCTTTATCCACTCATCTCTGCTCTCCTGCGCCTGACTTCCATTCACCAGCTACACTCACCCCTTGACAATTTCACTTATAATTCACTGTATCACAATTCCAGTGGATCAGAAGTTTACATACACTAAGTTGACTGTGCCTTTAAACAGCTTGGAAAATTCCAGAAAATGATGTCATGGTTTTAGAAGTCCCTGATAGGCTAATTTACATAGTTTTTGTCAATTGGAGGTGTAGCTGTGGAGGTATTTCAAGGCCTACCTTCAAACTCAGTGCCTCTTTACTTGACATCATGGGAAAATCAAAAGAACTCAGCTAAGACCTCAGAAAAAAAATTGTAGACCTCCACAGGTCTGGTTCATCCTTGGGAGCAATTTCCAAATGCCTGAAGATACCACGTTCATCTGTACAAACAATAGTACGCAGGTATAAACACCATGGGTGTAATGCTTTTCATAGGAGAAGTATCGGAGTCAGGCGCAGGACACAGGGATGAGTGCAAACAAAACGTTTTACTCAAAAAACAATCATCCAACTTCTCCCACAGCAATAAAACATGACTGGGAGAAACATCTCCAACAACTACAAAACAGGAAACAATCACGGACAAGACAAACATGAAAGCCAGAGGGTTAAATAATGAACATAATCAGGGAATATGAAACAGGTGTGTATAATTAAGACAAAACCAAACGAACAGGGAAACATAGATCGGTGGTAACTAGTAAGCCGGTGACGTCGATCGCCGAACGCCACCCGAACAAGGAGAGGGACCGACTTCGGCGGAAGTCGTGACAGTACCCCCCCTTGACGCGCGGCTCCAGCAGCGCGCCGACACCGGCCTCGGGGACAACCCAGAGGACGGGGAGCAGAGAAATCCGGATGGAAGCGGTGAAACTCCTGGATTAATGATGGGTCCAGGATGTCTTCAGCCGGTACCCAGCTTCACTCCTCCGGACCGTACCCCTCCCACTCCACGAGGTACTGAAGACCCCTCGCCCGACGTCTGGAGTCCATAATGGCTCATACTGTATATGCCGGGGGTCCCTAGATATCTAGATGGGGCGGAGGAACCTCCCGTACCTCAGACTGCTGGAGCGGACCAGCCACCACCGGCCTGAGGAGAGACACATGGAACGAGGGGTTAATATGATAATCAGGGGGGAGTTGTAACCTATAACAAACCTCGTTCAATCTCCTCAGGACTTTGAAAGGCCCCACAAACCGCGGACCCAGCTTCCGGCAGGGCAGGTGAAGGGTCAGGTTTTGGGTCGAGAGCCAGACCCGATCCCCCGGTGCATAAACCGGGGCCTCACTGCAGTGGCTGTCGACACTGGGCAGCGTTCCATGTCTCCTCCGAGTGCCGAAACCATTCATCCACCGCAGGAGCCTCGATCTGGCTCTGATGCCATGGAGCCAGGACCGGCTGATAACCTAGCACACACTGAAAAGGGGTAAGATTAGTCGAAGAGTGGCGTAGGGAGTTTTGGTCCATCTCCGCCCAGGGGATAAACGACGCCCACTCTCCCGGCCGGTCCTGGCAATAGGACCGCAGAAACCTAAACACCTCTTGGTTGACTCTTTCCACCTGCCCATTACTTTCAGGGTGGAAACCCGAGGTAAGGCTGACCGAGACCCCCAGGCGTTCCATAAACGCCCTCCAGACTCTAGACGTAAATTGGGGACCCCAATCAGACACTATGTCCTCAGGCACCCCGTAGTGCCGGAATACATGGGTGAACAGAGCCTCCGCAGTCTGTTGAGCCGTAGGGAGACTGGGCAAAGGAAGGAGACGGCAGGACTTAAAAAAACGATCCACAACAACCAGGATCGTGGTGTTACCCCGTGACGGGGGAAGATCCGTCACGAAATCCACCGATAGGTGTGACCACGGTCGTTGCGGAACGGGAAGGGGTTGTAATTTCCCTCTGGGCAGATGTCTAGGTGCCTTGCACTGTGCGCATACCGAACAGGAGGAGACATAAACCCTCAAGTCCTTAGCTAACGTGGGCCACCAGTACTTCCCCGCAAGGCAGCGCACTGTCTGACCGATACCAGGATGACCAGAGGAGGGTGATGTGTGGGCCCAACAGATCAAACGATCACGAACATCAAACGGAACGTGCACGCGCCCAACGGGACACTGGGGGAGAGTGGGTTCTGCACGTGACGCCCATTCAATGTCCGCGTCCACCTCCCCTACCACCGGTGCCACCAGGCAAGAAGCTGGAATTATGGGAGTGGGCTCTGTGGACCGCTCCTCTGTATCATACAGCCGGGACAGTGCGTCTGCCTTCACGTTCTGGGAACCTGGTTTGTAGGAAAGGATGAAAGAAAAGCGTGTGAAAAACATAGCCCACCTAGCCTGGCGAGGGTTCAGTCTCCTCGCTGCCCGAATGTACTCCAGATTTCGGTGGTCAGTCCAAATGAGGAAAGGGTGTCTAGCCCCGTCAAGCCAATGTCTCCACGCTTTCAGAGCCCCGACCACAGTCAACAACTCCCTATCCCCCCATCATAGTTTCACTCCGCCCGGGCTGAGTTTCTTCGAAAAGAAAGCACAGGGGCGGAGTTTTGGTGGCTTACCCGAGCGCTGAGATAGCACAGCCCCTATTCCAGCCTCGGATGCGTCCACCTCAACTATGAACGCAAAGGAGGGATCAGGATGCGCCAGCACTGGAGCCGTGGTAAACAGAGCCTTCAGGTTACCAAAAGCTCTGTCCGCCTCAGCCGACCACCGCAGTCGCACCGGTCCCCCCTTCAGTAAGGAGGTAATGGGAGCCGGCACCTGGCCAAAACCCCGGAACCTCCGGTAGTAGTTGGCAAACCCTAAAAACCGCGGCACCTCCTTTACCGTGGTTGGAGTCAGCCAATTACGCACGGCTGAAATGCGGTCAGTCTCCATCTCTACCCCTGACGCGGACAAACGGTACCCAAGGAAGGAGACGGACTGATGGAAGAACAGACATTTCTCCGCCTTGACGTAAAGGTCATGCTCCAACAGTTGACCAAGCACCATGCGTACAAGGGACACATGCTCAGCACGGGTAGTGGAGTATATTAGAATGTCATCTATATACACCACTACACCCCGCCGATGCAGGTCGCTGAAGATCTCATCCACAAATGATTGGAAGACGGATGGAGCATTCATTAACCTCTATGGGACCGGCGGGACGAATTCGTCCCACCTACGTAACAGCCACTGCCATCCTGTGGCGCGATTTTCAAAATCTTCAAAATCATATTACTTCAATTTCTCAAACATATGACTATTTTACAGCCATTTAAAGATAAGACTCTCGTTAATCTAACCACACTGTCCGATTTCAAAAAGGCTTTACAACGAAAGCAAAACATTAGATTATGTCAGCAGAGTACCAAGCCAGAAATAATCAGACACCCATTTTTCAAGCCAGCATATAATGTCACCAAAACCCAGAAGACAGCTAAATGCAGCACTCACCTTTGATGATCTTCATCAGATGACAACCCTAGGACATTATGTTATACAATACATGCATGTTTTGTTCAATCAAGTTCATATTTATATCAAAAACCAGCTTTTTACATTAGCATGTGACGTTCAGAACTAGCATACCCCCCGCAAATTTACGGGGAATTCGCTAACATTTTACTAAATTACTCACGATAAACGTTCACAAAAAGCATAACAATTATTTTAAGAATTATAGATACAGACCTCCTCTATGCACTCGATATGTCCGATTTTAAAATAGCTTTTTGGTGAAAGCACATTTTGCAATATTCTAAGTACATAACCCAGGCATCACGGGCTCGCTATTTAGACACCCGGCAAGTTTAGCACTCACCATAATCATATTTACTATTATAAAAATGTCATTACCTTTTGTTGTCTTCGTCAGAATGCACACCCAGGACGTCTACTTCAATAACAAATGTTGGTTTGGTCCAAAATAATCCATCGTTATATCCGAATAGCGGCGTTTTGTTCGTGCGTTCCAGACACTATCCGAAATAGTAAAGAAGTGTCGCGCGCTTGGCGCAATTCCTGACAATAAAATTCAAAGTATTCAATTGCCGTACGTCGAAGCATGTCAACCGCTGTTTAAAATCAATTTTTACGTCATTTTTCTCGTAGAAAAGCGATAAAATTCTGACAGGGAATCTCCTTTTCGGCAAACAGAGGAAAAAATCCCAAAGGCGGGGGCGGTCGGGGTCACGCGCATAAGCTAGTGTCTCTTGATGGGCCACTTGAGAAAGGCGATAATGTGTTTCAGCCTGGGGCTGGAATGACGACATTCTCTTTTTTCCCGGGCTCTGAGAGCCTATGGACGACGTGGGAAGTGTCACGTTAGAGCAGAGATCCTTAGTAAATGATAGAGATGGCAAAGAAGTTCCAGAAATGGTCAGACAGGCCACTTCCTGTAAAGGAATCTCTCAGGTTTTGACCTGCCATTTGAGTTCTGTTATACTCACAGACACCATTCAAACAGTTTTAGAAAATTTAGGGTGTTTTCTATCCATATGTAATAAGTATATGCATATTCTAGTTACTGAGTAGGAGTGGTAACCAGATTAAATCGGGTATGTTTTTTATCCAGCCGTGTCAATGCTGCCCCCTAGCCCTAACAGGTTAACCCATACGGCATGACGAGGTACTCATAGTGCCCAGAAGTGGTGCTAAATGCCGTCTTCCACTCATCCCCTCCCTTGATACGCACCAGGTTCTACGCGCTCCTGAGGTCCAATTTTGTGAAGAAGCGTGCCCCATGCAATGACTCTGTCATACTAGCGATAAGAGGCAGCGGGTAACTGTATTTTACCGTAATCTGGTTTAAACCTCGATAGTCGATGCACGGGCGTAAACCTCCATCCTTCTTCACAAAAAGAAACTCGAGGAGACAGGTGAAATGGAGGGCCGAATGTATCCTTGTCCCAGAGATTCAATGATATATGTTCTCCATAGCCTCCGTCTCCTCCTGTGACAGAGGATACACGTGACTCCTGGGAAGTGCAGCGCCCTCCCGGAGATTTATCGCACAATCCCCCGGTCGATGGGGTGGTAGTTGAGTCACCTTCTTTTTACAGAATTTTTTACAGAATATTCGGGGGAAATGTGCATGTTGGAAACCTGGTTTGGACTTTCCACCATAGTGGCACCTAAGGAAACACCTAAACACCTCCCTGAACACTGACAGGACCATCCCTTGAGAACCCTCTGTTGCCACGAAATAATAGGATCATGAGAAGCCAACCAGGGAAGACCCAAAACAATGGGAAACGCAGGAGAGTCAATCAGAAAGAGACTAATTCTCTCCTCATGACACCCCAGCGTTACCATAGCAATGGGAGCTGTGACCTCCCTAATCAGCCCCGACCCCAACGGACGACTATCTAGGGCATGTACAGGGAAGGGAACATCAACGGGAACAATAGGAATCCCTAATCTATGAGCCAAAGACCCATCAACAAAGTTCCCAGCTGCACCTGAATCTACTAGTGCCTTATGCTGGGAATGCCGGGAGAACCCCGGAAATCCTATAGATAACCACATGTGAGCAACAGGGGGGTCTGGGTGAGTCGTGTGCCTACTCACCTGAGATGAACCACCAGTGTTCCGCCTACCACCTCGACTTCCTGGAGAACCTCCCCAGCACCAACCAGCAGTGTGTCCTCTGCGGCCACAGCTAGTGCATGGAATGGTTCCCCCTCCGGTCTCTCTCGTACCAGCCCCTCCCAACTCCATAGGTGTTGGGTCTCAGGGGCTGGGGGATGGAACCAACGAACCCCGATCCGGACGTCCGCGGGAGGCCAACAGGTTATCCAGCCGGATTGATAAGTCCACCAGCTGGTCCAGGTGGATGGTGGTGTCCCTACAGGTTAGCTCCCGACGAACATCCTCTCGCAAACCTCACCTGTTGTGGTCGATCAGGGCCCGCTCATTCCATCCCACACCCGCCGCCAGAGTTCTAAAGTCCAGCGCAAACTCCTGAGCGCTCCTCATCCCCTGTCTTAAATGCAACAATCGCTCCTCCGCCGCTCTCTCTTCCGGTGGATGATCAAATACTGCCCGAAAGCGGCAGGAGAAGTCCTCATAGTTATCCAGAGTAGGGCCTTCCCCTTCCCAGATGGCGTTGGCCCAATCCAGGGCTTTACCAGTCAGACAGGAGCTGAGAGCGCTCACTCTCTCGCGTCCCGAAGGTGCCGGCTGGACAGCCGCCAGGTAGAGCTCCAGCTGGAGTAGGAACCCCTGGCACCCGGCAGCTGTTCCGTCATACACTCGCGGGAGCGAGAGCCGAATCCCACTGGATACTGACAACGGATGGTTGAGCATGTGTGTATGATGTGGTTCTGGTAGCGATAGAATGGCTGGGTCGAAGGGAAATCCTCTTCTCTCAATACTGTCCATAGTCTGCAGCACGCGATCCATGGCTGTCCCGAGACTCTGTAACATGATCGCGTGCTGCTGGACGCGCTCCTTTACTGGACTAGGAGTACTGGCTGGTCCTGCTGACTCCATTATAATGGTCCGTGATTCTGTAATGCTTTTCGTAGGAGAAGTATCGGAGTCAGGCGCAGGACACAGGGATGAGTGCAAACAAAACGTTTTACTCAAAAAACAATAATCCAACTTCTCCCACAGCAATAAAACATGACTGGGAGAAAACATCTCCAACAACTACAAAACAGGAAACAATCACAGACAAGACAAACATGAAAGCCAGAGGGTTAAATAATGAACATAATCAGGGAATATGAAACAGGTGTGTATAATTAAGACAAAACCAAACGAATAGATCGGTGGTAACTAGTAAGCCGGTGACGTCGATCGCAGAACGCCGCCCGAACAAGGAGAGGGGCCGACTTCGGCGGAAGTCGTGACAATGGGACCACGCAGCCGTCACACCGCTCAGGAAGGAGATGCGTTCTGTCTCCTAGAGATGAACGTACTTTGGTGCGAAAAGTGCAAATCAATCCCAGAACAACAGCAAAGGACCATGTGAAGATGTTGGAGGAAACAGGTACAAATGTATGTATATCCACAGTAAAATGAGTCCTATATCGACATAACCTGAAATGCCACTCAGCAAGGAAGAAGCCACTGCTCCAAAACCATCATAAAAAAGCCAGACTACGGTTTACAACTGCACATGGGGACAAAGGTCATACTTTTTGGAGATTTGTCCTCTGGTCTGATGAAACAAAAATAGAACTGTTTGGCCATAATGACCATCGTTATGTTTGGAGGAAAAAGGGGGATGCTTGCAAGCCGAAGAACACCATCCCAACCATGAAGCACGGGGGTGGCAGCATCATGTTGTGGGGGTGCTTTGCTGCAGGAGGGACTGGTGCACTTCACGAAATAGATGGCATCATGAGGTAGGAAAATGATGTGGCTATATTGAAGCAACATCTCAAGACATCAGTCAGGAAGTTAAAGCTTGGTCGCAAATGGGTCTTCCAAATGGACAATGACCCCAAGCATACTTCCAAAGTTGTGACAAAATGGCTTAAGGACAACAAAGTCAAGGTATTGGAGTGGCCATCACAAAGCCCTGACCTCAGTCCTATAGACATTAATGGGCAGAATGGAAAAAGCGTGTGCGAGCAAGGAGGCCTACAAACTTGACTCAGTTAGAGCAGCTTTGTCTGGAGGAATGGGCCAAAATTCACCCAACTTATTGTGGGAAGCTTGTGGAAGGCTACCCAAAACGTTTGACCCAAGTTAAACAATTTAAAGACAATGATAACAAATACTAATTGAGGGTATGTAAACTTTTGACCCACTGGGAATGTGATGAAAGAAATAAAAGCTGAAATAAATCATTCTCTCAACTATTATTCTGATATTTCACATTCTTAAAATAAAGTGGTGATCCTAACTGACCTAAAACAGGGAATCTTTACTTTATCTTTTCAGGAATTGTGAAAAACTGAGTTTAAATGTATTTGGCTAAGGTGTATTGTAAACTTCCGACTTCAACTGTCCATGTAATCTGTTTTTGCCCAACCCTGCCCCCCCCCCCCACCTCCTCAACAGACTTTTACTTTGCCCCCACCCCAATGACATTCATCGCTGCTGCGGTTGTTAATAATGTATACATTATTATTTATTTTTGTATAATTTTTTATTGTTTGTTTTATTTCACTTTCTCTCCACGCCCCTCAAAAGTCATTTAGTGTGACTGCTGCTCCCCCCCAATGTTATTAATCACTTCTACAGTTGTTATTATGTATATAGTACTATTTATATTTTCCTTATTACCATTTTTTCATTGTTTTATATCACTGAGTCCTACATGTTGGAGCTCAGAGCTCTGAATCAGAACATCTAGGAATGTACCCAATTTCAATTTTAACTTTGTCTCCCTCTCCCTCTTTGTCTCTCTCTCCCCCACAGCCCACACGCACAGGCACACAATATACTTTTTACATTAGTGTTGTAATGATTCTCTTATTTGGTTACTTAACTTCTCATTACTTCTATTGTCAATAATGTTGTAATTCGTTTTTAATGTTCTTACCAATTTGAATAAATGTATTTTACGTACAAATGTATTGTTTTTCTTATATTTAGTTTTCAGGTAGAATTTAACTGTAAATTTACAGCATTATCCTGGCACCAGAGTTGCCTGATAAATACTGTAGTTTTGATTTACAGTACTATTTTCCTTACTGTAAAACATTACAGCATCCCTGTAAATTTACAGCAAGGATGCTGTAATATGTCTTTACAGTAAGAACAATAGTACTGTACATTTACATTTTAGTCATTTAGCAGACGCTCTCATCCAGAGCCACTTACAGTACTGAATGCATACATTTCATAATTTTTTTTCTTCTTCCCGTACTGGTCCCCCGTGGGAATCGAACCCACAACCCTGGCGCTGCAAACACCATGCTCTACCAACTGAGCCACACAGGACTCGATAACTCAGGTCGGCATTCTGCCTTTACTGTGATGGAACTTGGAGACATGATCAAAGGCTAAGTTAGCACTAGCTAGCTAGCATTCGGGGGCTTCATCTGCTAGTGCTTTTTCTCATAAAAGCGTATTGTGTATTTTCTCGGGCAAAAATAAATGAAGGACGGTACTGGTCTAGCCTGAGTACCAGTCTTTTTAGTTAACATGCTACAAATACATGTCAGCAAGCATTCAGCATGGAAATGTAACACAGCTGGTTGCATAGTAATGGCGTCAGCGTCACTGCCCTGAATCTATTCTGTACTTAGTCACTCCAATTAGTATAAATACTTCCTATAGCCGTATAGTATAAATGCGGCCTTTAGCCGTACCTTTATCCTACTCCTCCTCTGCTCCTCTGGTGATGTAGAAACCTGTTGAGGACAGGCGTTCCGCTAGCCAACATCCAAGGAACAGCACGGCGCGAAATACAAAACCTCAAAAATCTAATAATAATAAAAAAAAATGTACAACATTTTAAAGATACACTTCTCCTTAATCCAACCACATTGTCCGATTTCAAAAAGGCTTTACAGCAAAAGCAAAACATTAGATTATGTTAGGAGAGTACATAGACAAAAATAACCACACAGTCTTTTTCCAAGCAAGGATACAGTATATGTCACAAAAACCCAAAACACAGCTAAATGAAGCACTAACCTTTGATGATCTTCATCAGATGACACTCCTAGGACATCATGTTACACAATACATGTATGTTTTGTTTGAT
Organism: Salmo salar; assembly: GCF_965601325.2. Lineage (NCBI taxonomy): Eukaryota > Metazoa > Chordata > Actinopteri > Salmoniformes > Salmonidae > Salmo > Salmo salar. Next base: position 44,646,274 of record NC_138307.1, on the reverse strand, counting down.
AAAGTTCATATTTATATCCAAAAACAGCATTTTACATTGGTGTGTGATGTTCAGAAAATGTATTCCCACCAAAAACTTCCGGTGAATTTACAAAAATACTCATCATAAACGTTGACAAAATACATAACAATTATTTTAAGAATTATAGATACAGTACTCCTTTATGCAACGGCTGTGTTAGATTTTAAAATAGCTTAACGGAGAAAGCACATTTTTCAATATTCTGAGTACATAGCTCGCCATCACAGCAAGCTATACAGACACTCGCCAAGTTCGGTGTCATCTAAACTCAGAATTAGTATTATAAATATTCTCTTACCCTTGCTGATCTTTGTCCGAATGCACTCCCAGGACTGCTACTTCCACAAGAAATGTTGTTTTTGTTCGAAATAATCCATATTTATGTCCAAATACCTCCGTTTTGTTTGTTCGCACAGAGCACTATCCAAAGGCATAACGCGCGAGCGCGGTACCAGAGACGAAAAGTCAAAATGTTCCATTACCGTTCGTAGAAGCATGTCAAACACTGTTTAAAATCAATCTTTATGGTATTTTTTACGTAAAAATGCAATAATATTCCAACCGGACAATAGCATATTCATTCAAGAAGAAAAAGAAGGAACGGTGCGCTCGCAGGATCGCAAATATCCAATCCCTTTGTCCCCAGGCAGTCCACTCAGTCACTGAGCTACTATTCTCTGCCCAGTGACAGGAGAATGCTGAAATAACTTTCTGAAGGCTGTTGACAGCCAAGGGAAGCCTTAGGAAGTGCAACGTGACCCCACAGACACTGTAGTTTCGATTGAGATTCAAAAGAAGAACTACAATTCTCAGACTTTCCATTTCCTGGTTGGGTTTTTCTCAGGTTTTTGCCTTCCATTTGAGTTCTGTTATACTCACAGACACCATTCAAACAGTTTTAGAAACTTCAGAGTGTTTTCTTTCCAAATCAACTAATAATATGCATATTCTAGTTTCTGGGCAAGAGTAGTAACCAGTTTAATTTGGGTACATTTTTCATACGGCCGTGAAAATACTGCCCCCTATCCCAAACAGGTTTTAACCCAGGCCCTGCAACGCCTAGCTCCACTCCCATTCCTCAGGCACTCTCATTTGTTGACTTCTGTAACCTTAAAAGCCTTGGTTTCATGCATGTTAACATTAGAAGCCTCCTCCCTAAGTTTGTTTTATTCACTGCTTTAGCACACTCCGACAACCCGGATGTCCTAGCCTTATCTGAATCCTGGCTCAGGAAGGCCACCAAAAATCCTGAAATTTCCCAAATTTTCTGACAAGATAGAACTGCCAAAGGGGGCGGAGTTGCAATCTACTGCAGAGATAGCCTGCAGAGTTCTGTCATACTATCCAGGTCTGTGCCCACACAATTCGAGCTTCAACTTTTAAAAATCCACCTTTCCAGAAACAAGTCCCACACCGCTGCCACTTGTTATAGACCCCCTTCAGCCCCCAGCTGTGCCCTGGACACCATATGTCAATTGATTGCCCCCCATCTATCTTCAGAGTTCGAACTGTTAAGTGACCTAAACTGGGACATGCTTAACACCCCGGCCGTCCTACAATTTAAGCTAGATGCCCTCAATCTCACACAAATGATCAAGGAACCTACCATCGACAAACCTAAATCCGCAACCATGGGCACCCTCTCAGATATCATCCTGACCAACTTGCCCTTCAAATACACCTCTGCTGTCTTCAACCAGGATCTCAGCGATCATTGCCTCATTGCCTGTGTGCGTAATTGGTCCGCGGTCAAACGACCACCCCTCATCACTGTCAAACGCTCCCTAAAACACTTCAGCGAGCAGGCCTTTCTAATCGACCTGGCCCGGGTATCCTGGAAGGATATTGACCTCATCCAGTCAGTACAGGATGCCTGGTTGCTCTTTAAAAGTGCTTTCCTCACCATCTTAAATAAGCATGCCCCATTCAAAAAATGTAGAACTCAGAACAGATATAGCCCTTGGTTCACCCCAGATTTGACTGCCCTCGACCAGCACAAAAACATCCTGTGGCATTCTGCATTAGCATCGAATAGCCCCTGCGATATGCAACTTTTCAGGGAAGTCAGGAACCAATATACTCAGTCAGTTAGGAAAGCTAAGGCTAGCTTTTTCAAACAGAAATTTGCATCCTGTAGCACAAATTCCAAAAAGTTTTGGGACACTGTATAGTCAGTCCATGGAGAATAAGAGCACCTCCTCCCAGCTGCCCACTGCACTGAGGATAGGAAACATTGTCACCACCGATAAATCTACGATAATCGATAATTTCAATAAGCACTTTTCTACGGCTGGCCATGCCTTCCACCTGGCTACCCCTACCCCGGCCAACATCTCAGCACCCCTTGCAGCAACTTGCCCAAGCCCCCCCCCCCCACTTGTTCTTCACCAAAATCCAGACAGCTGATGTTCTGAAAGAGCTGCAAAATCTGGATCCCTACAAATCAGCTGGGCTAGAGAATCTGGACCCTCTCGTTCTAAAATTATATTCCGAAATTGTTGCAACCCCTATTACTAACCCATTCAACCTCTCTTTCGTATCGTCTGAGATCCCCAAAGATTGGAAAGCTGCCGCGGTCACCCTCTTCTTCAAAGTGGGAGACACTCTAGACCCAAACTGTTATAGACCTATGTCCATCCTGCCGTGCCTTTCTAAAATCTTCGAAAGCCAAGTTAACAAACAGGTCACCGACCATTTCGAATCCCACCGTACCTTCTCCACTATGCAATCTGGTTTCCGAGCTGGTCATGGGTGCACCTCAGCCTCGCTCAAGGTCCTAAAGGATATCATAACCTCCATCGATAAAAGACAGTACTGTGCAGCCGTCTTCATCAACCTGGCCAAGGCTTTCGACTCTGTCAATCACCGCATTCTTCTCGGCAGACTCAATAGCCTTGGCTTCTCAAATGACTGCCTCACCTGGTTCACCAACTACTTCTCAGATAGAGTTCAGTGTGTCAACTCGGAGGGCCTGTTGTCCGGACCTCTGGCAGTCTCTATGGGGGTGCCACAGAGTTCAAATCTCGGGCCGACTCTTTTCTCTGTACATATCAACGATGTCGCTCTTGCTGCTGGTGATTCTCTGATCCACCTCTACGCAGATGACACCATTCTGTATACCTCTGGCCCTTCTTTGGACACTGTGCTAACAAACCTTCAACCACCTTCAACGCCATACAACACTCCTTCTGAGGCCTCCAACTGCTTTTAAATGCAAGTAAAACTAAGTGCATGCTCCTCAACCGATTGCTGCCCGCACACTCCCGCCCGACCAGCATCACTACTCTGGACGGTTCTGACTTAGAATATGTGGACAACAACAAATACCTAGGTGTCTGGTTAGACTGTAAACTCTCCTTCCAGACCCACATTAAGCATCTCCAATCCAAAATTAAATCTAGAATCGGATTCCTATTTCTCAACAAAGCCTCCTTCACTCATGCTGCCAAACATACCCTCGTAAAACTGACCATCCTACCGATCCTTGACTTCGGCGATGTCATTTACAAAATAGCCTCAGCAAATTGGATGTAGTCTATCACAGTGCCATCCGTTTTGTCACTAAAGCCCCATATGCTACCCACCACTGCGACATGTATGCTCTCGTTGGCTGGCCCTCACTACATACTCGTCGCCAAACCCACTGGCTCCAGGTCATCTATAAGTCTATGCTAGGTAAAGCCCCGCCTTATCTCAGCTCACTGGTCACCATAGCAACACCCACCCATAGCATACGCTCCAGCAGGTATATTTCACTGGTCATCAAAGCCAACACTTCCTTTGGCCGCCTTTCCTTCCAGTTCTCTGCTGCCAATGACTGGAACAAATTGCAAAAATCACTGAAGCTGGAGTCTTATCTCCCTCTGAAACTTTAAGCATCAGCTGTCAGAGCAGCTCACCGATCACTGTACCTGTAAACAGCCAATCTGTAAATAGCACACCAGCTACCTCATCCCCATATTGCTACTTATCCTTTTGCTCTTTTGCACCCCAGTGTCTCTACTTGCACATCATCATTTGCACAACTATCACTCCAGTGTTAATGATAAATTGCTCACGTTGCCCTACCCTATGCTGTGACCTCTTTCTCCCCTCTCTCTCCAGATGAAATCTTGTGACTTGTGACGGCCGGCCGCCCAACAACTTGCCCACTTGACCCTATCCCCTCCTCTCTTCTCCAGACCATTTCCGGAGACCTTCTCCCCTACCTCATCTCACTCATCAACTCATCCTTGACCGCTGGCTACGTCCCTTCTGTCTTCAAGAGAGTGAGAGTTGCACCCCTTCTCAAAAAACCTACACTCGATCCCTCTGATGTCAACAACTACAGACCAGTATCCCTTCTTTCTTTTCTCTCCAAAACTCTTGAGCGTGCCGTCCTTGGCCAGCTCTCTTGCTATCTCTCTCAGAATGACCTTCTTGATCCAAATCAGTCAGGTTTCAAGACTGGTCATTCAACTGAGACTGTTCTTCTCTGTGTCACGGAGGCTCTCCACACTGCTAAAGCTAACTCTCTCTCCTCTGCTCTCATCCTTCTAGACCTATCTGCTGCCTTTGATACTGTGAACCATCAGATCCTCCTCTCCACCCTCTCCGAGTTGGGCATCTCTGGCGCGGCTCACTCTTGGATTGCAT